>NW_022985026.1:504506-662179 GCF_010015815.1 Dothidotthia symphoricarpi CBS 119687
AGGGAGCGGGTGAGGGGGTTGTTGGGGGGGCGAAGGGCGCGGGCGGGTGGGTTGGTGGGCTTTGGGGGGGGAAGAAGGAGGGGAAGTGATTTCTTGGGGTGGGATGGGAAGGTGTCACCTTTTGGATTTCGGAATTTCTTGGGGTCTGATGGGTATATCTCCTGGCTTTCTTTAGATATCAATTTGTTTGCTTCTCAATGAGTATTGCTTCGTACATTGTTTAGCTTTGCTTGCTTCCAAAGTACAACACTTCTCCAGTCCCCGTGAAAACTTGAGCAATACGAAAGGATCCGCGTACTCGCATGTTAGACAACAGCTGTGCCGATCCACCACATCGTCAGTAACGCTCTAACGGTGCGGAGAGTGAGTTGTGATCTGGAGTTTCGAAGATAACGGTTTTTGGACAAGATGCTAGCTAGCACACATATCCATTCTTCTACTCCACGTCGCGACCAAACTCCATGGTATTCTAACTCATCGAAACAGCTCCTCTCTTCATGATGGAGTAAGTATAGGTCTGATGTTCAAATAAACTCGGTTTTATGAACAGACAAGCACGGGATGGCGACGAGAGCCAGTAGCTTGGATGTGGGTATGACAGCGTCGAGCTTGTGTCGCTTCTATATGTGTTGTTCGGTTTGGAGGTCTCGGGCTTCTGGTACTTGGGATGTGGGGTTGGGTGGGACTCTTGTGTTGGCTGGCATCTCTTGGAGGATGTGATTAGAGCTGATGGAATGATTGTCGACATGATCTTAGGGTAATGACGGTTGGTTCAGGTGGTGGTTATGTTGTGCTTGGTTTGAGAAGTTTTTTGTTGGACAGTTTTGCTGGAATTAAAACTTCGCTTTGCCCACACTGTTGATCATCATGTAATACACCAGCCATCTAGTTGATTCCGAGGCGGACAGTCGGTCATCAGCCTCCTCACTTGCTCTATTGTATCTCTTGATCGTCTCCTCGCATCACTCTGTAAGTATACAATAATCATACCTTCTAATACAGCAGTCTTCGACAGGCATTGCTGTTTTGACTTTCCCTAAGAGGAACTGTGGGCATCTAGACAAGCAAACGATGAAAGCGGAGAACCTAGTGTGAGACTATGGGGCTGAAAGTCTTACTTGCAGGGTATCATTATCTCTAATTTCCAGTTTGTCCATGCTTGTTCTCACAGCACATTGACGCAACACAGTATAGTTGCTAAAACCTAATTCTTTTGCACACAGTATACGTCAGTAAGTGAATGCAGTAACAGCAATAAAGAAGCTTATCTGATCAATCGTCTCTTGGCGACTTGCTGCTTGATGTATCGATGCAAGCACGTTTGCTCAAGAGCCATCGAGTTCCTCAACTTTGGGCCGTGAAACTCTACAGTCAACGAGTAACACCCTTCATATAACCTAATGAAGGGGTGTATCCTCTAGGCATCTTTTACGAGAAACCCGGATTCTGAGTCTTCTCCAGAGTTCTTCCCAAGACTTGCGCAATGGAGATGTCGCCCTGATAACATATACCAAAGTAGTCAACTCAACGGCCTCATACTTGAGTAGCAATTCGCGAGCTGTCTTCACGGTTTTCATGACTTTTGGATTCTCCCGCAATATTCTGGATAGCTCAAAGTGTCTTGCAGTGACAGAACTGAAACTGCAAACGAATGCAGTTTTGTTTGTAGAACTGCATTCTGTTGAGACGCAGCGCTTCGATTCGTTCCCCCATATCTTCCCACACATCTCAGCTTATGTCTGGACACCTTTTAGGACATTGTCACATGTTGAATTTCATCCATTCTGGCACTCGTGTCTTGGGTTTCCGTCTACCACACACGTGGATTGAGACATACAGATTTGTGTAGCGAGGCAAGCCGCGCATCTGAATCTACACGCTTTCGCGGCTGTTGAGGTTGGTTTTTTCTTTCACCTTCGTTCTCACTGTAGTTCCGTTCCCTTTTACCTCGCCTGTGACGCACGGTAAATTTCATGTGTTCATCCACCCCAACCCCTCCTCACTCCTACTGTTGCCAGTTTGCTCTCGACGCCAGTTCACTCGACGCAAACTTGTATGCAAACTGCCTGTTTGATTGCGCGCGTCACAAACTCACTTGATGTACAGCCTGCGACACGCAAATACATCATTTCCCATCTCCATCACAACGACCAGACAGCGCGATACCTCTCTCTACGGTTCAGTACCCCCAGCGATCGCAAACGCGCCTACAGCTCCGCAAGTACCACATAGAACGCGTTCTCAAGACGACTTGTCCATTTCGATGGCCAGGTCACGTTCAACCTCCCGCTCATCTTCACCCTCACCTCTACACATATATGCTATTCCAGAGCAGACACAAGAACAAAGTCCAACTGGAAGCGGGCTTGACTCAACATCGTCTATAGTCACCATGAACTCATACTTGGATACGCCAATCGTAAACTTTGGAGGCATCATGCCTGCTTTGACGCCTTCAATACCACCTTCCAATCTCGAGAGCGCAAAGTCTGGTATGGACATCTCGAGATCGCTGTGCCCGATTCCTGCGCCCGAGCAGAGTGCAGCCACATCTGTAAGCCCTAGTGGTCCTCACATGCCTACAACGTACAATGGTAGCTCAGTGAAAGCGCCATCGCCACTCATCAATGAGAGGCTGGCGACGCAACTGAGATCTGCAAGGGTGAAGTACTATTCACGCACTCATGTATTTTCCAAGACGCGACAGATGATGAGTGGGAAGACAGAAAAGATGTTTGTTATCGCCTCTCGTGGGTTCGAGCGCGCTGAACATGTCCCAACGAAGTGGACAACACCTCCACTGCTCAAGCGACGCCACAGCATCGATGTCACGACCAAAGATTGGGGACAACGGTCCCGCACCGGATGGTTTGTGGACTTTACTTCTCCACCTGCCGCCGAGCCTCTCACGGCAGAGTGCAAAGAGCTTGAACCACCTCTTCAGCCTGAGCCTATTCTTCCCCTGCCAGATATCCGCCGCTACTACAGCTTCACCATGCCTTGGGCCACGCGACCGCCAGCGAACGATGAGATTTATCTTGAGTTGGGAAACGCCACGATCAGGAACGACGCTTTCCTCTTCATCAAGGCCACCGATCTCATGCGCGACGGCAAGGAAGTCTGGATGCGCGGCGAAAGTCTCGACATGGCTCTTGAGGTCCTGCGCGCAGAAAAGCAACTCGAAGACTTCTCCATCGACGTTGCCAACTGCAACACAGCACAGGTCTTCTACTTCGCCTCGCAGTGCAAAGACGCTCACGAGAAGACATACGATGAATATCGAGCGCGCTTCCAGAACAAAAAGTGGATATTTATCATCTGCAATGACGGACTCGGTGGTACCTCTAACGAAGGAACCAGTGGCACTCATTGGTCTCTCCTGGTCATGGACCGCGTGCATAAAGTAGTATACTACTACGACTCGCTATACATGCACTTCGAAGGAAACCGCACCCTTGCGGCAGACGTCGCCCTCGGGCTGCTAAACATCCTAGGCGAGACCGTGTCGTCCTGGGAATGGAATCCTGACTTCAAGAGTCCCAACCAGTACCAGTACAACCAGTTCTCTGACGACGGCGGTCCCTGCGGCCCCTTTGTCTGGAAAATGACCGACATGTTGACAGATGAGATCCAGAAACACATCAAAGCGGGTACAGAGCAGGAGTGCGATCTCAAAATCGACGACGCGTTCTTACATCGCTTTGCACAGGACTTCCACTCGTTCAATGTGCGCCTGAACATCCAGTGTGGTATCGCACGGTGGAAGTGCTTCGAGGACTCGCTGCGTTTTACGCGAGATCACGACCAGGCGGCGGTTCGGGGCGAGCAGGTCGAGCTGCTCGAGGAGCCGAATATCTTTGCTCTCTTCACTGTTCCCTGGGCACAAGATGAACAGGATAGGGAGCAGGAACCAGAGCCCGTGTTCATCCGGGCCGACTCCGATGATGGTACCATCATCATCTATGAAAGTGATGCGCCTGACGATATGCTTCTCGATTGTGTGTCTGAATATGACGAAGTTTGAGCTTGGCTGGCTGTTTCGGAGCGGTTTAGTCAATGTACAGGCGGTCTGGTTTGGATACGGCGTATATTCGAGGGCGGTACTTCGAAGCGCGAGCGCGAATATGTTTACATGGTCAAAGATTTCGACCATGTGCTCAGGCGTTAGGGTGTGCTATATCAGGCGTGTTGCAATACTCAGGGTCGAGAGGTTCTTCACTTAGTTCGAGATCGTCCATGAAATACATCTCCAGGTGACTCATTCTCTTCGTCGAAGTGTCTGGTTCAAGGATGTTGATTGTATCTCTCTCACAAGAACTGAAACAAGCCTTTTTAAAAGGAAGGATTCATAACGTACGGTGCGAATAATCGTGTGGGATTCGAGAACATGCGTCCTGCAACATGTCGTCCGATAACCTAGATTCAAAGTATGAATAAATGTATCAGAACTCAGCGCTTCAGTCAAGGATATATAGCGGTCAATTAAGAACGAAGAAATGCAAGCACATGAAGCAATCAATTTTCCGAGAAAGAGAGTAAGATTACCGTGTATTGAAAGGATACAGATGTTGTAAAGAGCGTCGAGATACCGCCAGGAAGATTTGTTATGTTTTCGTCACCGTCATGTGAAATGGAAAGAGCAGAGAAGACTTAGAAAATATGAAACACTTCTATATGTCATAACACACTCCACCAAAACTCTATCAAGGTTGCTCATCCCGCTTCTCGCGCCCGTATTCGGAGAACACTGTGCACTTCTTAATGTGCTTCGCTTGCCCGGTGTCCTCGTCGAAGATGTTGCATCCATAGACTGCCGCGTTGGGAGGCGTATACACTAGAAAGGGTGAGAAAGGGTATCCAAGATGAGTATAGGTTAGTGAGCTTACGATGCAGAGAGACGGCATAGTCCTTCAAATCAGGGTTCGAGATGCGATGGAGACCAAGCTTATCGGACATGTATGTGACCTCATTCTCTTTGTATGTCTTCTCTGATATGGTCCGGAGTGGGCGATCCTCTGAGTTGTTGAGATCGATAGTTGGCCACGCATAGCGTGTCTCAATAAGGCTGCCTTTGAGGATCTTCATAATGCAGTGGGCGTTGGCGTGGCTGTGTCGTATTAGAATAGATAGCGTCCTAAAGGGGCAGACGGATGCCGTAGGGACATCATCGAGTGTTCCTAGAACTAGTGAAATATGTCGTCCTTACCGGCGCGTCTCCTGCATGTAGACGCATCGATCATGAGATCGGCAACCAGATGCGGTCGCTTCGTCGATCAGGAGTACAGAGCCATCGAACGTGACTTTTCACGCGCTCAAGCACCGTTTTGTTAAACTTGTCACATCGTGAGCGGAACAAAGAAACACGGATCTTACTCGTGGATAGGGCTTGCCCGACCTGGAGACCAAACAAGCAGAAGCTGTCATTGTTAGCGACGTTCGTCACTGGTTACGAGAGGGTGTACCAAGTTGCTCTTGCCGTTACCCTTGTCCACCAGGTTGCGTGTGTAGTTCATGTTCGGTGCTGGAAAGAAGTATTTTCCCCATTCCGACTCATCCGAGCAGTAGCCTTGCATCAGTTGCTGCAATTCGTTCTCATCGACATCGTCTGAATTGATGCCAGAACAGGGACCGAGTTTCTCGCTGAGTGACTGGACCAGAGCTTGGAAGCTACCTGTCGGCTCCTGTATCGCTTCAGACATATCGATGCTGTTCGACGACATGTCGATTTCCGTCAGGCAAATGAAAAGTCGGAAGCTTGAGCGGTCAGAGATGCAGAATGTGAGCTCAGATATGAAACTAAACAGTAGGCACACAGAGATGACCGGGGACGTGCGATCTTATGTAGAAAGAACGGAGCAAAGATAATGAGACACGTGTGTGCTTGACACTGACACTTGCGTGTGCGAGATAGGCTCTCATTATGTAAGACTTAGGGTCGAATTGCGCATGTGATCGAATGCGGCGATGTTTGTGAATGCCACCTGCGTGTACGAGATTGAGGTTCTCGTCGGCAAGGAGACATTGGCGATGCTCAACGGCTTGCATCGGAAACGTCAGCTTTGAGAAGGAGGCTGCAAGGTGGAAGGTACACCACAAGGACACTAACCGTATTCGTATTGGTGTCTGGTGAGATCGGTGAATTAGTTTCGCCTAAGCCCGGTCCCGCGTCGCCGTCATCGCCATTCGATATCAAATTTGTGTGGAACAACCACCGCCCTGCAAATCGCATTCAACACAGCCAAGCGGCACAATAGTTCAACATGGCGACCACAGTAGACAAGGTGGGTATTCAAAGCGCAAGATTCGAGGTTTTGCAGTACTAATATGTGTGGCGGGGCAGATCAAAGATATTGAGGCCGAAGTGAGCCACGCCCGTTCGCAAACGCTGCACAACGACTTACGCTTCGCTTTTAGATGGCCAAAACCCAGAAAAACAAGGCGACTTCTTTCCATCTTGGTACGACCCGTCCAAGCGTAGACTGCATGTCGACATGCTCATACATGGATAGGGCAGTTGAAGGCAAAACTTGCTAAGCTCAAAAGGGAGCTACTCGAGCCCAGCTCAAGTGGAGGTGGTGGAGGTGTCGGTTTCGATGTCGCCAGAACCGGTGTTGCCAGTGTTGGCTTTATCGGATTCCCCTCTGTGGGCAAGAGCACACTTATGAGCAAGTTGACCGGACAACACTCAGAAGCTGCTGCATACGAGTTCACAACGGTAACTGGCCCACGGTTATATTCAGAAGAGGAATCTGACATATTTGCAGCTTACGACTGTTCCCGGCCAAGTTCAGTACAATGGTGCCAAAATTCAGATTCTCGATCTCCCCGGTATTATCCAAGGTGCTAAAGATGGCAAGGGTCGAGGGCGACAGGTCATTGCAGTAGCAAAGACGTGTCATTTGATCTTCATCGTTTTGGACGTGAACAAGCCTCTCACTGATAAGAGCGTCATTGAAAACGAATTGGAAGGCTTCGGTATTCGCATCAACAAGAGCCCACCCAACATCGTACTCAAGAAGAAGGAGAAAGGCGGGATCAACATCACCGCAACGGTCCCGCTCACCAACATCAGCCATGAAGAAATTAAGGCTGTCTTGCATGAATATCGATTGGCAAACGCTGACGTCGCTATTCGATGCGATGCGACCGTCGACGATCTGATTGATATTATCGAAGCTAAGGGTCGAAGCTATATCCCAGTCATCTATGCGCTGAATAAAATCGACGCCATTACAATTGAAGAGCTCGACCTGTTATATCGCATCCCGAACGCGTGCCCTATCAGTTCCGAGCATGGCTGGAATATCGATGAGCTACTGGAACAGATGTGGGAGAAGCTGAATCTTGTTCGGGTGTATACAAAGCCCAAAGGAAGAATGCCGGACTACACTGCGCCAGTCGTTTTGCGATCTACGGCGTGTACCATTGAAGACTTCGTATGTCTCGCACTTGAAGGCTCGCTTGTAAATGCTAATAAGACGTTAGTGTAACTCGATTCATAAGACAATTGTTGACACTTTCAAGCACGCCATCGTTTACGGCAAGTCATGCAAGCACCAGCCTCAGCGCGTGGGACTTTCTCATGAGCTCGCAGACGAAGACATCGGTAAGTACAAGCTCCAGAACTCAACTCCTTAGTCAGTGACATAAGCTCACTTTGTAACCAGTCACCATCGTGAGGCGGTAAATAGAGACCCGTTATATCAGATCACGCGGCAGTCGCATCATCCGCCATTTGCGACAGAGGGCGAAAGAAGGTTTCGTTGGTGCCTGAAAATCTCACTATGATACCCAACTAGATCTTAACATGGAGGTTGAGGAGGAGAGCGAGGCTCAAGGTCGATTCTGCGTACTGGATTGGCCGAAAAAGCCGACCTCGATAGCCCCAGCGGCATCAGCTTGTACGCTCATCCTGGCATGACAGCCCACGGAGCGGCTCGTCGCTGCCATTCGCCAACAGCCCAGGGACCTTAACGGACCGATGCCGTCCGCAGCTATCATTATCGTGTCTCTCCTGGCGAAGAGGCGTTTCACGTCATGTACGCGTCTCAACGAGCCTTGTGGGGAATGCGCCGCGGACGCTATTGGAACGGTGTCAGCATTTGATTTCTTATTCTGTTGCTTCGCAATCATGAGAAAATGTGATCAGCAATTCTAGCCCAATTTCCAGGCTTTCCCTTTCCTCATTGGTCTACTAATGCGTACAATTGTTGATTCGGAAAGAAAGGAACAGGGGTCTGTTTATTGGCGACTCAGGGCTGGCTATATTTCGGGCGCTAAGAGTTTATCGCTTCCGATTCTGAGTGGCTGTCCGGCAAGAGCTAACGCGTCTGTGGCCTTTGGTGGCTCAAGTCTCATCGGGGCGATTCTTGCAGCTGTTCGAAAATGTTTCAGCCCATCGATGCAATTTGGGTTCCTTCATGCACTGCCGATAACTGACATTTTCTCCCAGGTGAAGGGATGGACATCTTGCGTTCGATACGGTTGTACAACACGAGCGTAAAGCTCCGCGAGTACGCCAACGGCCAACAGACAACGCTAGGCGCACGAAGCGATGCCAATATGGCGCCTCCAGACTATGTCCTCTTTGGGAAGCATCACATTAGCCGGCTGTGAGAGGGCCGAGCGCGGTGCGATGGCCTGGATGGGATGATCCGCCGCCTTGACATCCTATTTGCCGCAGGACGTGGAGACAAGATACCTTACGAGCTTTAGCAAGGTGGCCGCATAATTCTGGCCCGCGTCGTTCTAGGGAGCTATCCCCGACGAGACCCGCATGCGCTAAGCCCAACACCGTTGCTCGTGTTGTGTCGTTTCTTGGCTATGTGGCGGCCAGGATGTTAGTGCACAAGCCATTGTCGGCAAGCTTAGGCTTGCTCAAACAAACAGGGCGTCTCTCCCGCATGCTGCAGCATTCCGCCCGCATCGCACACCAGGGCTTGTACCAGCGTCCCCCAGACTTCTCTCAAGTACGCGCTGCAGACCCATCGCGCCAGGCGGTTCCCTGTCATTGCTGATTATCATCTCAATTTCATTATCCTGCTGCGCCGCTTAGGACCGTTCTGTTTAGCTTCCTGTCATACTGCAGCTCCTCCTGCCAGCGCAATTCTTGTTTTGCTGCAGTGCATCCTCGTCGTTGTTGTTCGCTTCAGGAACCAGAACCCCCCCGTTCCATGCATGCATGCGCGCGGCCGGTCTGAGGTCACTCACGCTGTCCAGGTACAGCAACACCACCAACTCGGTGCAAATGCCCGCCCGTCGACCGACTCTGCTTAGCATCTAACACGGACACACTCGCTACCGCACTCGCACGGGTACATCATTTGCAGTCGTTCAACCGACATTCGATATGAGCCAACTGCAAATGGACCACGAACATCATCACCATCATCAAGAACCTTTTGAGGATGGCTGGCATGAAAATGGTGGATACAATCCTCATCACCATTCTCCAGTGCAAGACTACAATGGCTTCAGCAGTTATGCCCCGCTGTCCATGGAGCCCATCTATGGCACCAGCATGCATCCACCGCACCCGTCACATCCAACGCCCAGGACGACACATCCACATCTCCAACCTTTGATAATGCCACAATGGCCGAGCATGTTGACCAGCCAGTCGACATATCAACCCACTCTGTTCCCATCGGCGCCAGTACCGATAACACCGGCATCAGCAACTCCCGTCTCGGCAACTTCAACGCATTCGCGTGCGTCGTCCACACCACGCAAAACACTCACCGACTCCGATCGTAGACGGATGTGTCTGTATCATGAAGAAAACCCAACAGTGAAGCAAACTGAGATTGGAGGTATGTTTCGTCTACGCTAATTGAACATGGAACGAAGACGTTGCTAATCATACTCCAGCAATGTTTGGCGTCGAGAGAAGGTACCACTGCATGTGTTGTGTGTCTCATGCCGTGCTGACAGCTGTGTAGTACTGTTTCAAAAGTGCTGCGCCAAAAGGAGAAGTACTTGTACCAAGACGACGGTAGTCGATCACCTATCAAAAGATCCAAAGGCAAATTCCCGGACATCGAGAGAGCGCTTGCAAACTGGGCGAGAAACCACCAAAGGCAGGGTCTGCCCCTGACTGACGCGATCATCCGAGACAAGGCGCGCTTTTTTGCACAGACTGTGGGCAACTCGGAAAGCCATTTGAAAGCAAACAGCACCAGCTGGCTCGAAAAGTTTAAGCAAAAGAACCACCTCATGGGAGCAAGATCGAGGAAGGGCTCAATAGCAGAAGAATCAGAAGATGCTTCCAATCCGCCCTCTAACTCGCAGACTCCTGGCGCTACCTCTCCTACTTCTCCAGGCGGAGTTTCACCTGCAACCATGGCAACGAAGAAGAGTGAGGAGAACCTCAAGAATGACAGCCCGAACACCTATGACTTTCCAAAACGACGACCCTTTCATTCGCTGAGTAGTACCTCGTTGTCCAGTGTCTTCACGGATACAGCACCGTCCACGTTCTCGGCAGGCCCAACAAGCCCGACTTCGCTCTCGTCTCCCTTCTTCACACCAGATTCGGCATGTGGCCCTAACCCTTTCATGGGTAATCGCCCGGCTACCAGTGGACACCCAGGAAGTGACAACTTCCAAAGACCACGGAGCCAGACATTCCCCCTATTGGTGGGCGTAGAACAATACGCGTCTCCAGATGTGCTTACTTCAAAATATATCAGCGGTAACGCTCTCGACTCACCCATGGCCGATATGCCTGGCTCTTTAGCTGTCATCGATGAGGCAATGTCTGCGTCGCCATCACAGATAACTAGTTCAATGCAACCACCACCCATCCCGAATGGTTTGTGTGTAATCTCCGACGACAAAGATTCAGCCACAGACTCTTCACCTGTCACACCATCTCAGGAGGAAGCTGCGCGCGCACTTGAACTTGTCTGGACTTTTTTCCAGTCTCAAACGGCAGACTTCGTTGTCGAGCCCCAAGAATACCTCGCGATCGGTAAGCTTATGGAAAAGCTTCGAATCAAGCGCAGTAGTGAGAGCCTCCCAATGGGTATACGTCGCGGATCGGAGCCCGACTTTGGCGCCAATATCGCTGAGAGCGTTGATGTTCTTCACTAGCCAACAGGCTCGCACACCGTGTTGCAGTTGTTAAATCCTGTGCCTCAAGACAATACGTCGCACAGGGTTATGAGCGTAACCGTTCACGCTAACTAATACTTTCCTAGAGTTATCTCCTGTTTTATCTAGGATCGCACTGCTTGAAAACCATCATGGTTATTGTTTATGGGTCTTGGAAGAAAATTACCTGCGCATTTCACACCGCATTGAGATTTGGATTCTCTGCTCGCCACATCGCATCGTCGACCTTTATGCATTAACTTTTTAGTCTGAGATTATTTCTTTGTTTCGTTTACGTTGATCATTGTCTTGTTTTATACCTTGTCTTCTTTTCATTCGCGACGGCCTATACCCCCTTTTAGCATGCCTACATTTCATTTTCTTGCATCCACAAAAAAAGACTGTTACCGCTCGCGCGGGCAATTATTGTGTGCTACTCCAGGACTTAGCATTTTGAGTTCGCACCTTTCCACACGCAGTCTGGCGGCCCTTACTTTGTCAGTGTCCAGTTGGAGTTGTCTCTTTCAGACTTCTGTACGCTCTCTGTTACATATATCAGAACCTAATATAGCTTCTTCAAGCGCGCATCAGCTTGGAACACAGCTAACGCGACGAATAAATGATAAGGGCTGATACACATGTCTTGTTCTGTTCACTAATGTACTAGCTAGCCTCAACATCCGTGTAAATCGAACATCCAGAAACTGAAGACATGCCGGGCGTCTTACCTTGCCGCTATGCCAACTTACGATGCACGAGACGTACCGGGGCATAGATCGAATCATTGCAACTTTTCTAACGGGATACGCCATCGATTGATCCCGCGCTACATAAGGTAGCTGTAAGTTTACTGGACGATAGTGAAGACCACTTGTATATCTGAGCTCACTAGAAGGCCTAGACCATGCCCTTGATAAGGCTGACATCGTACCGTGTGCCGAAATCGTTCCCTGGTACGAATCGGAGGTTAAAAGCGATTGGGTATACTTTAGACGAAGCAACGGTGTTGATGGCTTTGGGAAATCAGGATTAGATCTGCGATACATTGTACCCGAAGAGGATTTCCGCATCGGCATGCGTCTTCCGAGGAGCGGGACTCTGTTTCCGTCTCATGACCATTACGCTATGTAGATCTTGTGAAGTTGAAGTTGAACTGACTCAACGCTCTTGCTAAGTTTTCATCGCAGGATTTTGCTCGCCGACTTAATTTCGGCGTCTCTCCGGTGTGTTCAAACATCGGATCAAGTGCGGCTACGGCCCGTACCGGTGCGTGCCATTTGAAGTCCGCGTGCGCGACCAGACATTTATGACAGAGATTGAGTTGGATACGTGCACTCTCCTTTCTGCCCGTGAAGGTGGCACCGAAGGAACGGTGTCTGTATACACAGCAGCTGTCAGAATGATCATACGTATCACGACGACGGTTTTTGGTTGAGAGCCGATAGGCTAGCCTTGATCTGGTAAGTGCTCCTTTACTTCTCATTTAACCACGATCATAGGATGTGTGTAGCATCGTTATAAATCCTTGTAGACTATAGAGAGAGTGACCAACCCGGCACAAGACGCGTGCAAAGTCGGCAAGACATCTCATAAACCAATGCGATGGTTGTCCCTCGAGATGAGACACGGGCTGGCTGCTCCAACCAAATCCAGCCAAGCGTAGTGTCTTCCCATGCTGCCCATCAGAAACTGCGGTGCTGCCACCTAACGCACCTTAGAAATGTACACAAAAACTGGTGTCCTCGGTCCCAATCGATCGAGCATCGCACAGATATTTCAAATCTCACATACCAATCGCATCTCCAGAAAATGCTGCGTTGCCAATCGGCCCTATTGGTCGGTAGTCATGCATGACCTAGAAAGGTGGGCGTTGCCGTATGAGGACAGGTGCCTTGAGCTAGCCACCCACGTGATTGAAAACGTATGCTGTGCGACGTCGTACGCGCTGAGGTGTGGGTGGGACTGTAGTGGGTGTGTGGGACCGGGTAGAACAAATTTTCTTCGCGGACTTGGCAAAGTGGCGCTGGTCGGGTGCGAATAGCTTGGAATGAAGAGGGATATGACCAAGGTCTGAGCGCTTGAGGGACGATGCTTGCTCATCTAGTAGCAATATAAATTTATGCTTACCACATTTCAACATCGAAAAGAAATCGGTCGCTTAGCTCAGTTGGTTAGAGCGTGGTGCTAATAACGCCAAGGTCGCGAGTTCGACCCTCGTAGTGACCATCTTTTTGCCGGCGTGAGCGTTCCAGATGTCATGCACCCTCACGCCTTGTATGTGGTTCAACATCGACTGTTATTTTGCCAGTCTTAATAATTTTTGAAGTGTTCGCATTTGATTGGCATCGACGTCAATCGGCCGCTGTTCGTAGTTCAACCTTGAACACTGTTCGACCTATTCACCCGCTATTGATGCACCTGTCCGCTCTGCATTTCCTGTCAGACGCACGAAGCCGTTACCCGGATACCCTCGTTTAGTTGTCAGAGCCGGGTCCTCGCGTACGTCTTATTGTGTGACATTGAGATGGACGTCATATAGTCGGCGTCGCCGATACGACCATGTAGACGAGCAATCATCTTTCACGGGGACAAGAGCACCATGAGCCGACGATTATTGGAGTTGTTTCTTGTTGAAATGTCAAGCCAGCCACCACATTCAACAATCTTGATTTGGACGGAAAGCCGCGAGGTCGCAGGATCAAAGCAGGGTTCTTGACACGGCCATGATCACCTCACTTCAGGTACCTTGCACACGTGGTCTATCAGATGTGCTCTGTGCAAGACGATTGTTTGATGCCCACGGCCCCTGGGCATCTCCCGTTACGGCGACAAGAACATCGCGTTCGTCACATCGCATCATGAGCTTTGACGCGGGCAGAGCGCGATGCCTAACGCGTGGTCAGTGAGGGATTTTGGAAGGACCTGCAGGATGCGAAGGATTTTAGTACCAACGGTTATCCGGGGGATCGAGTCATGTTATCAGGATCTTTTTACTCTGACGGATGCGCCTCTTTTCTCGCATGGCTACTGGATAGGGCATGGAAGCGAAGCACGCGGGGAAGGAATTGTATATCCGCGAATTGGGACAATAGCAACAGTTGTTGCTGCCCGAGCAAGGTGGCATGAACACATCAAGATGTTTCAAAGAGGCTTGTTACGTACGTAATTCGAGCCCAGTTCAGCGTCAGCCGCTTTCAGGTACGCTTTCTGCATGATTAGAAAAGAGTATCACTTGTGGCGTGTGGGGTAGTTTCTTTCATGGTTCTTTGTATCGTCGCTTCAACCTTCCGACAAACAAACTTCTCAGGACTTGAAAACAGTGGATCCTTACCAAAGTACCTACTTGGACGTGGCAGTAAAGAACGCGCACGGTGCGGACCGTCAACCTCGGCGTCCTTCAGCCCCAGAACGGGCAGAGGTACGCACAAGCTCAATTCCTGTGTCCAGTTTTTCTGATTGGTCGGCAGCCCCTCTTCCGGGACGGGGCGGTGTACCTTTTCCAAGGCGCTGATGCACGATGAGCTGACAGCACATAAGCGTACATGGCGTTAATGTATAAATCTGAAAACGCATTAAACTTGACTCTAGCTGGTATCGAGTGAACAGGTGGCAGAAATTTCTGAGGTGGGGTTGCGCAACGATCTGTCCTCGGCTCTGCCCACAAGAACGCAAGGTCAATGTTACGTTGTTTATTGTTCGCTGACCAGAGCGTCAGAGCGGCAGTGACGAACACCGAACGCTACTCTATGCGTTCTTCCATCAATTCTCGCACACCTTGCTCTCCTAGCTCCGGAAATAGCCTGATTACTATCAACTCCACAATCTGGAAGATTAAGTGCTTATTGAGATATGCGTCGTCGAAACAGTCCAAAGTCTCCTCGACTTGCCTAAATTGTGCATCATGACTTGTAGTTGCAAAAAAAGCTGCAGCCACTTTGAGCGGAACTATATCCAGTAACGCGGCGGCACAATTGCGTTTGATCTCTTTCGCCTCTTCCTCAGATGGAGTCTGACGTGAAGGGCCCATTGTGTTGTTCGGGAACAGCGTTGAGCGAACGGTACGAAGGATGTCGGGCAGAGAAGCGGGGTTCAGGACGTGGGTATGGATGGCGTGAGACAGGTATCTACCGAACGTTAAAGTCAGTAACTGAAGATCCGGTAGACACGTATGTTCTGATTGGTGCGAAATACGCAGGAGGTATTCGAGAGGTCAGTTTCGCAGGGTAACCATCCGATCATGGAAATCAAGGAGCATCGGAAGACTCATGGCGCTGGACGAGGATGAAGTTGACCTCAAAGTGAGGCGAATGCCCATGTCCGCTAGTATTCTAGCGATCAATCTGGCCACCCGAAGGCTTTGCAATCCCAAGATCGCAATTGTAAATGTCGTAATGTTGAACGACTTGATCTCAGGTTCATGGTTACGAGGACATTTGACAAAGCCCTTCTCGAATAGTCAAACCAAGCTGATCATGCCGAAGGACATCGTCGGTCCGATCTCTTCGGGGACGAAGCAACGGCAGCGACATCGCAAGCCACTAGAGGGGTTCAATTTCCTGGCGGCTTCATTGGCGTGGCTAGGCTTTGCGACCAATGTCGTGCCTGTACATAAGGAACGGCCAGTCCCGAGCTGGACGGGTGGTGCTGGCAGATCAAATGGGCGCGTAAGCGGGCATGCGCAACGACTGGGATCGCGATAAGACGGCCCATGATGATTTTCGTGTTGCAGGACTAACGACACCTTACGTCGTATTGCGTACTGCAGAGAAAAAAGTGTGCTGCAGCATCGGTCCACTCAGGCTGCCGGTATTATAGTGTGGTCCTTTGTGATGTTGAAGAAGAGGGGAATGCTAGCCAAGACCGGGTTCGAGATGACTTGAATTACCGCCCGGGACGGGTACCCAGGGTCTGCATCAAAGGGTGCATTCTGACAAGGGTGTCGTGCGAGAGTCTGTGGGCCATCGCATTCGCTGAAGCGAAGTCAAGTGATTGAAATCGTATGCGGGGCTATCTGCGTCTTGCGTCGCAGTGGATTGGGGCGTTTATGTGGCTGACCAACCAGCAATCAAAAAGAAAAAATTGTGGCAACTCACCTGTCCAATACGCCGTCCGTGTCACCCACCTTGCCTGGACCGACCAATGTGCCCAAACGCAGCATGGATATGAAGCCCAATAGCCAAGGCATGCGAATGTCTAACTCGACAAATTGTGCTGCGCAGCTCCACAACCTCATACTCACTATAGGCCGTTTTACTCCCAACGGGCGCCTGAGGCCCAGAGCATCCACTTGCGGTATTTGCGATTGGTGGGTAGACTCGGATGACTGTTCGCTTACGATCGCTCTCGAGGGAAGAGACGATGGTGCTGCGACAGTGAGGGCCACCACGCGCATCGCGGTACACGCCAATAACGTGTATTGGAGCATAGCCCAAAACAGACCCGAGATGACCGTGGCTATGGTCTCATGATGACGTTTGCTGTCAACCAGTGGCTGTTTCGGCTCACTCCCTTTCTCGATCGGCAAGGACAAAAGTCCATAGCGCTCCAAGCGGGTCAACGAGGGTTCTGGATTGACATCAGCTGATGGAGGATCCTTCTCTTTTGCACCAACGGCCTGTAAACTCTCCGCAATCTTCGTGATACCTTCCCACAACGTCCAGCCTTCGCAGGCTTTCCCGCTGATGCCATTTCCGAGGATCATTTCGGCGAAAATCTCAGCCACTAGAGATCGGAGGCATCCATTTTCCAAGTCCTCGGTGGGGAGTAATAGCACCAATACTCCCTGAATCAGCAACTGGCGCCATGCAGACTCATTCTCCCGTTGCTCCACAACTGTGGACGGAACCAGCTCGGTTGGAACAGGAGAAAGTGCAGGGTGCGGGTGAAGCGTGTGATATATCAGACGAGGATTTGAGACTAATGAGTTGGTAGAAGAAACGTGTTGATTTGCCAGACGGAACGCTTCATTTTGCGTAATTAGAAACACGGCATACTCACAAACAAGGATCGGGATCACCTACACGTGAGATGGGCTTCGAGCCGTTCAGGGATCTCATCAAGAAGTAGTGCTTCCAGATCGACCTTTCGAAGTCGCTGCTCAAAAGCCCTCGTACAGTGAGCGATGATCTGGACGACTTCATTGACAAATACATGATCGGGCGTGATCTTTGAGTACCACGTCTGTACAAACTCTTTGATGATCACTGAGATGATACCGTAGAGCTGGAGATCGATCTCATTAGAGCTAGTCAAGGGCGGGAGTACATCTTCAATTGGGCGCGGTGTGTTGCCTGCTTTCTCACCATTCCCAAGGAGCACATTGTGAGAGCATAGCACCCGTCGAATGAAGGCTGCAGTCGCTTTGTCCGAATTGGTGTCCGCTTGGAAAGTGTGTGTTTCTGTTGAACGGATTGTGCTAGTTGTGCGAGATTGATTTGGCGGGTTGGTGCCTGTGCCCCCGGGGATAGATGAAGTCGAGGCTTGGGGGCTATGTGAACGCGACTGAGAGACGTTGGGCTCCCGATACGTACTCTCCGTCATTGCAGGCTGATGTTCATTGTTGCACCTTGTCGCTGGCAAGTCTCTGGCACGTGATGACGCGTTATGAAGCGTAGTCTCGAGAATGCCGCTGTCGAGTGAGTAGGTGTTGCAGAGTGAGAGAAATGACGACAACGGTCGGAGTTAGTTAGAGTTCAGCCGAGGCCTTGGCGACGCAACGCGTTCATCATTCACCGCGAGCACAACGCTTACAGCTCGCGACACTCACAAGAACATCCTATCGATATTTGTCAAGATGGCTGCGACTAACTCTGACTGTATGAACATTCAATCGGGTCAATGTAGTATGCTAACGCTTATTTAGCCGCTATCAATACTGTTGAAGCACAACTGAAAGACATCGTGCAGAACCTCTACAATCTCATTGTGCAATCCTACGACCACCATGGAAACAAGACGCAAGAAGCCATGAAACGGGAAATGTGCGTAACACATATTGCGGCCAGGCAATTGCATGAGAAGAGCTAATGAGAGTACAGCACGTCGCTCATACAAAATCTGGTGAAGCTGTCGCAAAAGGCTCCTGCAATCCATATCGACATCCCACCTGAGGTTACGAGTTATGTTGAGGGTTCACGAAATCCAGATGTCTACACGCGCGAATTTGTCGAGACAGTGCAGCGAATGAACCAGATGATGAAAGGCCGCTTCGATGCATACCGCATGCTGCAAGAACAACTTGCATGGCAGCTTTCGAGCGCTATACCAGAGATGAAGGACGATATAGTCAAAGTAGTGGAATCGACCGGCGGCAAAGTTCCGACTTGAAAGTCGCACATGAACTTCGTTCGAGTACCGCACATATCTACGCTTTGCTCCGAGACAGCACTCAGGAGCGCTCGCTGAATCGACCTGTCAGGCTATGTTCACCCTTTTAGGTGGCTTATCCCAGTTCTAACGGCCACTGTATCTGAGTTTCCAGACACTCAGATTCAATCTTATGTCATTGCCAGCTACGCTACCGTCCCATGGCTGGTCGAATACATGATTGTGTTATAGCAGCTTGAGTACAAGCTCACCAAACCCCGGGATTTCATTGTTTCAACAGCGATGGAACGTTGGCTCACTGCGGTGTAGACACGCCCAGCGTGCTATACCGAAAGTCTTAGGGAGGCATGACACTGGTGATCGCCTTTCACGCAATTCCAAAGCGAGTCCCATTTGCCGATCGGGGATGTTATGCATTTAAACTCCGACACCGTTCACGACCATATTCTTCTCGGAGCAGGAAGTGCTCTTAAGTTTTCGTTTCTCCTTTATATGGCTGTGCATTTGGCGGGGAAGACATTATATGTGCTGTCAGTTCTAAATTTTATCAAGCATCAATTCGATTGAGACTGGAGCGAGCGAAACACGGTCGTTCTGACGCATCTTTGTGAGAAACCAAAAAGAATGCTGGACCAATTCTTTAAACGGTCATCGGGCAGAGATGCCTCGAAATCGTGACAACTTCTGGATTCCTACTTCTCACCCTAGGAGCCTAATACATTGGTGTAGCTTGATGTTGTAAGTCACAGCATGCGAACTGTGTAAACGAAAGGCCAACATTCCCGACAAGCTGTCTATGAGTGTTGTTGGAGTAGTAAAGCCATACCCCTAGCGTCCACGCATCTTGTCCATCTACTCTACACTACATCTCATCGATACCCGCCCATCAGGATGCGATCATTCACCAAGCACCATCGTTCGCCCACCACGTAGGAAGCAGTCACTCAACGACATCGTAATATTTGGATAGCAGCCATCAAATCTTCACTGTGTCGACTTTCACGTACTGGTTCCAATCCCCCATTTCACTCTCCTGCTCCCTAGCCACGTTCCATAGATATTTTTACACGCTTTGCCTACTGCTTCTAGACCCACGCAATCAAAAGTTCAACCCTTCAAGCCTTGTTTCAACTTGCTTCTATCATTCCCATCACCGCGATGCCATCGTTCTTCAAGCACACATCTCTGCACCGCCCGACCACTTCCACACCATCACCCTCCACTAGCAGAACCCCTTCTCCGTCTTCCTCCAGCCCTGAAACTTCACTCTCATGGTCCGACCTCATCTCCGAATCCTCAACCTGGGACATCATCACCGCGCCCAGCTCCCCCCCTTCCCGCTGCCACATCCCGACTTCCCTCTCATTCCACGGCTCCGCCCCCGTCCCAAGCAACAACCCCGTCCTAGACACGATAACCTTCCCGCCACACGCATCTTCCATCCCATCCCATCCCAACGGAACATGGCGCACCTCAACCCGCCACGCCCTCCAACATCCCCGCGAAACAGCATCATCCGTAGGCGAGGCATGCACACTCGACGTCGCCGCGCTCCGCAGCAGACTCGAGGACATCGCGGACACGGCCTCGGAAGACCTGACCGCCCGTCTGAATCGCGCGTTCGAGGGCCGCGATCTGATCGAGATGCATCATCGCGTGGTGGGCTGTGTCCCAGCGGCTCGCATGCCGGAGACGAGACATGTGAGCCGGGTTGTGGACGCGGTGAGCGATGCGGCGCAGGACCTCGCTGTGCGAGAACGCGTGTCGTCGGCGTATCTGGGTACGGAGCTGCAAGGGGATAAGTGGGCGTTTGCGCGTATTATGAGTTTGTCGGCGAGACGGGCGCTGGTACGGTGTGGGATATGCTGGGAGTGGCAGGTTGCGCATAGTAGGCAGAATCTTGGCTGGCAGGGAGAATTGTATAGTAGTCTGGTAGGTCCTTTCCCCCCTTTTTCTCGTAGTGAGGTGGTTTAGGTTGCTGACGAAAGATTAGGCAGATGTTTTCACGCGGGAGAAGATGTACAAGGGGGTTGCGCATTTGTTTGAGATGAAGCCTGTTTGGACTGCGGATCGGGCGGGGAAAGTCTGGCGTCTGGAACTTGATACGGGACTTATGGAGGTGAGTGTGGATGGTGAGAGGGATGGTTTGAGGGAAATGCCGGTTTGCGTGCAGACGGGGTTTGAATTTCTGGAAGAGTGGGGGTGTATCTCGATTGGTTATCATGCTGGGTGTGGTGTGCAGCTTGTCGAGGATGAGTGGGCTTTGGTTGGGGATGCCTGACTATGGAGGTAGCGGCGTAGATATGGACAGATGCAACACAAAAAGGAGCATGTTGAGACCCATGCATCATTTGGGTTAGGTGAAAACTTCTCGGACAGTATGACCGCCAGACTATAGCAGTTAGATAACATCCTAATGCACTTGAGTTCGATATAACTTCCTCAAGCAACCCAAACCCACCAATTCGCAGCGTCACGTCCCTCTTCACCACCGCAGACACACTCCGAGAATCATCAAGTCCTAGTACTACCATCCAGCGTCACATCCACACCCCGAAAAGCCAGAGCAGACAGATAACCTTCCCGAGGTTTCGAGAGTCCGTCCGAGCTTGAGGAGACGAACGAACAAACCGCAAAGCAGCTCACAACATTGCACCCGTAGTACACCGTCTCTCAACCATATTAACCGCCTCATAGTCACTTCGCGACAGACCATGGATGTCCAGAACGATCTATGGTATGGTCAATAATGGGTTCCTGTGACCTGACTGACTTGCATTATCATCTCTCTCCACGGCCTCATACAGGCGTGCTCGATATATGCATACATGTAAAGCATACGCTGGGAAAGTAATCGGGCCTCTTAACACCCATCTGCACGCGTCGAATTTATAGTGTACCTCGCTGCTTGAGACGGAGACGAATATGTGTCGCTCGCATCTTGTCTTGCATGTCATCTGTTATAGGACACTGGGCAGATAGTCACGCCCATGTACTTCCCCCACGTCGATGATTGGGACAGTCAATTGAATTGGAAACGGCGGTCTTCTTCCCACGGGATTGTCGCTCGGTATCTTCTAGGACTGATTCACTCGGTGCAGGTTAGACCTCTCGACTGACGGATTGGAGTAAAGGGGTGTTGTGGAGTTCGGTACCAGGGCTTTGAGATAAGTAGATGGATGGATGGCAGGCGAGGGACTGGAAAATGCGTGTATGTATATGCTGATTGATTTTCCAACTGAGAAATTAACAAACAAAAGCTGATCTCGAGTTTCATCGTCCACCGATTCAAGCCCAGTGAGTCGGTTCCATCAATACGAGCGTCTACTCTGCATGTACATCGCCCTCCCATCTCCATATGACCTATATCTCACCATCTACACCCCCACAACCTCCCCCCCCTACTGCATAGCCGCCTCAAACGCCCCAACCCTCGCCCGTCCATTCTCCCCCACCCTCCACGCCTCCACACTCTCAGGAACCTCCCTCTCACACCCCTGCGCCCCCACCCCCTCCCCCCAAGTCCCCCAATACGGCACAACCCCCGTCCAAACCCTCTCCCTCAACCCCCCATCCGCCGCATCCACCCGATCCTCACTCGGCCCCCCCGCCCTTACCTTCGCACTAGCCGTCTGCACCCTCACCCGCAACACAGACGTAGACGCCATCTCCGCCTTGGTGGGCGGCTGTCTCGAGTCCTCCCAGCGCTGCGGGAGCATCGCGTTCGTTATGCAATGTAAGGCGTATAGCGCCTCGGCTTCGTCGGTGACGAGCACGGCGTGTCCGTACACAATTGCGCTGCGGTAGTTGCAGGAGTTGTGGAAGGGGGAGAGGGCGAGGACGAGGCCGTCTAGGAAGGTGGCGGCGAGGGATACGGGGAGGCCTTGTGCCTCGCTGTCCGAGGTGGAGGCGGATTTAAAAACACGTCCGCTGACGTACCCGTGCAGGTAGATGTCCATGCTCGTTGTTGCGGGGTCGGCGTCGGGGGTGGAGAAGTTTCCTGTGCTGCCTATCATGGGGAGGAGGACGGGGAAGGGGTGGGAGGGGTCGGTGAAGGAGAGGTGCAGGATTGGGCAGGTGTTGATTAGGGTGTGGATTGTTGTGTAGTCGTATGTTCCTTTTGTTGGTTGGTTAGGGGGTGTTTTATTTGGGGGTTTGGGGAAGATATCTACCTCTCTTTGCTAGGCGCCCGAGGGTGTTGACGCGGGATTTGGGGTATTCCATTGTAGTGGTGTTTGGTCTTCTTTTTTACGCTTGTATGTCTTTCTGTTTCTCTTTCACTTCACTCACAGTCGATCGGTCGGTGATACAGAAACCTCGACCTCCCCTTCCAAGCCACTCTTTATACACCCCCCTATGACTCCTCCAGCTATGATTCCCACTAACGGCATGCACGCCATACCTCCGTCGCAAGATAACAGCTCGATGTAAGCACCCCACAACCCCCTCCCATTGGCGGAAAACCAGCAACACCAGGCGTGTCGGGCGTGTATCGTACACGCGTACGGGACGAACGAGTATCGCTATACAGGCTAACGCAGGCTACCGCAGGCTGGCACCGGAGCATCAGCGTCGTACAATGATTACAAAACACCAACATCTGCGTATAGCCATAGTCATAGTCATTAGGCGCCATGACATCACACTCCACAAGGCGCGGTGATATATATTTCTCCATGTCCTACAACTACCCCTACTTCAACGTCTCAGCTGAACCCCCAAGCGCCTACAACACCCCCGCGCACGCTCTCCAGCTCCAAACACTGGTACGGACTACTCATAGGGTCGTAATACAGGCCCTCGACGCGCCCGTCGCTGCGGCGCAGACAGACATAGTAGAAGCCGCTGATGGTCAGCCCGCAGCCCGAGTCGTCAAACGACGCGTGTGACTCATCTCCTCCTCTGTCGGCGTGGTGGGGGCGGAAGGTGTGTGTGTGGGATTGCTGCTGCGGGGGCCACGAGCTATGTATGGCGTCGCGTGGTGTTGTTGTTGTTGATGTGCGTGTCGGGACGTGATGTGTGGGCGGGGGCGTGAATGACGAGTTGAGGGGCCGCACGAAGCAGCGCTCTTTCCAGCGCATGAAGATCCACTCCCTGCCTACGCTGCTCCACCAGCGCTCGCTGCCCAGACACCGCCCCACCTCCTCGTCGCGCAGGTCGCGCAGAGGGGGCAGCTTGCGCCAGTACATGGCGTCGTTTGCGGCGCTAGACTGGAAGCTCTCCGTCAGGAGTGTGTATTTCCGGAAGTCCAGGATCTCACCTTCCAGGAACGTGGTGATGGAGGAGGACGAGGCGCGGGTGGCGGTATGGGAAGGCACGTTATACGCTTCCATGGTGGCGCTCAGCTGCATCGTGTGCCAGTCGACCGTGTGGAGGGTGACTTTGACGGGCCAGCGGTCGGGGTGGTGGGCGGCGGTGGCGTGCTGGCAGCCGGACAGGACGGCGCCCGGTGCGAGCCAGGAGGTCGGGGCGGGCGGGGGGATGGCGTCGGGGCGGGTGAGGAAGTCTGGGCGGTGGCTGTTTTTGCGCAAGAGGCCTGCGCCACGGGCGAAGGCGAGGCTCTCGTCGGGCGAGTCTGTACTGCGGATGTGCGAGAGGTACTCGACGCTCAGCTCGAGCATGGGCGAGGACGGGGCGGCGGGGGACGAGCGGTCGTGGTAGCCGCGGCGGTAGGCGTCAACGCGGGAGAGCATGTCGCGGCGTTCGCGGTCGAGCGAGGATGTCGGCGGCATGGCCATGTGGCGGTCGAGCGAGGACGTGGACGTGTAGCGGTCGCGCTGCTCCGGGTGATGGGTGCCCCGCAGCGCCTCGGTGCGCGAGCGGGCAGAGAGCCTGTGCTGGCGGCGCTGGGCCTGCGAGACGCCCTGCGAGCGGCGCTCCGAGGCCCAGTGCTCCCTCCCCAGCATGCGCAACATGTCGGGCCCCGGCTGGTCGGCGGCGAGCAGGGCGTCCATGTCGTCGTCGGGGGCGGGGCTCCAGTCGTACAGCGAGTTCTGGCTGGGGACGCGGTCGCCGTACGCGTCGCTCAGGCGGTTGAGGCGGTCCATGGAGCGGCGCAGGCGGTCGCGCTGGTCCTGCTGGTTCAGCAGCCGCAGCCCGTCGTGCGAGCGGTGCAGCGGCAGCTGGTAGCCCTCGTCGTGGGCCGCGCGCAGGAAGTGCAGGCTGGCGCGGGCCTCGTCCGTGTCGCCGTCGTGCACCACGGAGCCCAGCGCGGCGGCGAAGCTGAGCACGTCGTCGGCGCGCGTGAAGCCGTCGTCGCTGTCGTCGCCGTCTTCGTCGACGTGGGTGCCGAGCGTGGCGGCGAGGTTGGGCACGTCGCGGTTCAGCGGTGCGAGGGCCGAGATGAACGAGGCCGAGGGTGGGTACGACGCTTCGGGGTCCTGGACGGCCTACGTCAGCGCAGCGGGCGACTTGACCTCTCCAGCCCAGCCAGGCCAGTCAAGAGAGGACGAGCAGGGAGAGAGGCGTACAGGCGAGTTGGCGGGCGGCATGGTGCCAGTGGGCGTCTTCTTCTTCTCAACGGCGAGCTATGGGCAGAGGCAGGCGTGGTGGTGGTGAGTTTGGTTCTGGTGGATCGTCTTGGTCGTGTTGCGCATAGCGGCAGGCGTGGGTGGTGAGTGACAAGTGACGAGTGACGGGCGACGGACCATGGGCGAGGAAGAGCGGCGCATGTCGACAGCACCCGGCGAAACAGCGTCAAACACTCCAGCTCAGCCATGCATCACCTCATCTATTTCTACTGCTGGCCAAAAAGTGGCGCCAATACCATACCACGCCCGTTGGCTGCCCCTCTCTTATCGCTGGCCCTCGCCATACACCCGCGCTATGGCGATTGCCATCTGGGGAACGGCACGCACATCATGCAGCCGCCGTCAGACTCCGCGCCGCATGTCATGATCTGCAGATGCGAGGGCAGGATCCCGTGCATTCAACCTCACAAGCTGCATCGTGTTATTGCATCACTTCAAGCACACAAGCAGAAACAATATGTAGAGTCAAGTGTTCGTTTTTTATTACATTTACTTGATCGAAGCCTAGCTTCTCCAGCATCTTTTTCGCCCCACCAGGGAGCTAGGAGACGTAACCTATGACCCCACACGTCCAGACTCAGAAACGTCGACGGGAGAAGGTGGCCGTGCCAAGAGTGCATGCATGGCAGGGGAAGACGTGTTTGCTCCGCACGCAGAGTACCACGTCACCCCTTCGCCAAAGCCAGGACAGAGTCGCCACAGACGAACTCGTGTCCCTCTCAGTCCCACCACCACCCCGTCAAACCCCGTCATCCTTCCGCGCAGGGCAGAGCTATGACACCAACATCGCAGATGTGGCGTGTATAACTTTTGTCGCCCGCAGACTCAGCGTAGTCCAGCTGGCACTCAATACCAGTCTGAGCAGCGGTTGTGGAATAGCGTGTGCTCACATCTCATCGTAAGGAAAAGCCGCTGGGGCGTCCGTAGAAGAAGACGAAGAACCCGCATATCCCCCAAAGAAAACGACATTAAAAAAACAAAATATTCCCAACCGAGTGTACCTGCCTGCCTCGTAGCCGCGAGGCTGTCTGTATCTTTCCGTTTGATAATGCTGACATGCGAACCTCCCAGAGATGCTTGTAACAAATAAAAAGGAAAAAATATAAAGAAGAGGAGGGCCTCGGGCCGTCGTCGTGATGCGTGACAATGGGAAAGGAAAAAAATGTGTAATGAGAAAAAAAACGCTCGCTAAAACATGAGGTATCAAAGTAGGAAAATGATAGGAGATAAAAAAGCAAACGCTAAGGTTGGAAAAACGCCGTCCCATGCTTGGTAGTGATGATATCGTTTCGTCTCGTGTCGGGCATCGTGGATGAGGTTGTGCACAACCTACGGGAAGGAATTCGTCGGACGGGCCATGTCCACACTTCCCAGCTTCGATTCGACAGCGGACCTCAGGGCTACACCGGAGTTTTTCTGGGCGTCACGCGCGCAGCTGCTTATGTGAAGGCAGCGTACTGCGTAGCGAACCCAGAATCCCATCCGAAACCACCGCCAAAGCCGTGTACGGCACCTCCGCACTGCTGGGCGAGCATGCTCGGCAGCGGGAGGCAGGGGATCGGGGCAATGGCCGGAGGCGGGCTGTAGTACACGCTCGTGGTGTTGTACGGCTGGCTGAACGACGGTGTGGGCGAAGGCAGCTGGATGGCCTCGAAGCCAGAGGGGCCCATGGTGCTCCAGAAAGAGGGCTGTGTTTCACTGCAGGTGGTGATTGTCGGGCTGGGCGTCGAGGGGATGACGCGCCATGTGTCCACGGGCTGCGGGTGTGCGATGGGGCAAGGCTGCCACCAGTTGGAGGCGGCGTGCGAGCTGGCAAGGAGCGGTGCGGGGCGGACCACGTCGACGATCCTCGGTGGGGGAGGCAGGAGCGGGTGGAAGAGGCCCATGATGGCGCTCTTGACGTCCTCGCTGCGTGCCTCGAGAAGCTCGCCAGCACCCTCCTCCTCGAGTCCTTCCAGTGCCTTGACGCCGGTGCGGAAAACGTAGCGGTTGACGGCCTGCACAAACCCGTCCTGCAGCTTCTTCAGCTGCTGCTCCTTCTCGGCCCATTCCCAGGTGCTGGCTGCCACGTCGACCGAGTAGATGTCCTTGTGGTACTCGATCAGCGACTCGATGGTCTCGGGCGTGAGCTTGAATGCAACCTCATGCTGTGAAACCATGTCGACGTGCACGGCATACGCCTCGATGTGGATGAGCTGGTAGTTGAACAGGGCCTCGACCAGAGGGTTGGCGTCCTTGCGCAGTTCCGCATCCGGAGCCTTTGGGACCATGATGCTGCACAACGACCACATAGCGTTGGGACC
Organism: Dothidotthia symphoricarpi CBS 119687; assembly: GCF_010015815.1. NCBI lineage: Eukaryota > Fungi > Ascomycota > Dothideomycetes > Pleosporales > Dothidotthiaceae > Dothidotthia > Dothidotthia symphoricarpi. The sequence goes on from NW_022985026.1 coordinate 531,760, forward strand.
CGAAAGTGTTTCTGTCAGGCATCGTGTGTGTTGTTGCACGCTGTTGAGTGGGCGCTTGACTCGGTTTATCCTCTTCAATGTCTGTGTTAACCATGGCTCGACCTTGGACGCAAGAACAACGTTGACGTTTGATCGTGGCGCAAAGGCCGCAGCCGAGGCGGGTAGTAACGAGATCGGCATTGTGAATGGTCGGAGCGTGTGCGGAAACGGTTCGATATTATGTGTGTGGGACGTGTATCAAACCAAAGCAGAAGTAAAATAAAATGTGAACAAAAGAGAAGTAAATAAAAAAAGATGTCTCAGGCGTATATGGATTTTTGACGAGCTCGCCTATATAGGGTTGGAGACAAGGAGGAGACGGACGAATGAGGAGGGGAGGATGGCGAGGTTGGAGGTGGAGGGTAGACAAGCTTAGCGGGAGAGGGTGAGATGTTTCTTAAGAGCATCCGAGCGGCGATCATGGGTCGTAGTCGATTCGGCGTGGCCACTGAACTCGGCAAGGATTTCATGCACACTGCCCCGTTTAGCTGCACTGCGCATCTAGCTTGCTTAAACTTGCATATGGCGAGAGTCTACACCTGCACCTGCAGCTTAGGCGGATCTTAGCTAACTGTGCGGGCAGAGCGATCGCGTGGATAGGTGGACACGTTCACAGCGAAGATTGCGATGCTCTCATGGCGGCCATGGTCGTCATTTGCGGCCATGCGCAGACGGAGATGAAGACGACAGCGGCGCCAGATGGGCTTATCGCGGAAGACACAATGGCAAGAGGAGCCGGCCATGATTTCCATGCTGTCCCGTAGAGACATGCCAGCTGAGGGTCGAAGCTCACGGCTGACCTTGCACAATGCTCGCAGAAACCTGCCCGCGAGCCCGCAGATGGCTTGCGTCAGATCACAGGCATCGAATTCAAGCCCGTATGCGAGCAACCGGAGAACGGCCAGCCCTTGCACCAGAATCTTGCATTTGCAACACCAAGCGAGTTCCAGAAACCTTCCTTGAACGTCCAAATGGAGAGCGCACCGTAACGGCGTTGCTTCCTTTTCAGGAACGTTGCAATCCAGCAATTCTGCCTCCATGCTAGGGGGACGGTGTCTCCCAGGTCGGAGAATGTGGGTGTACTCGATGTCGGCTTGGACCATCTACAGGATGAGGTTGCTTGAGCCTAAAAATGGGCTGGCACCACTGAGCCCAATCAGCAGGGATAGCAGGGATGCGAGCAAGGTTCTCATCCGCATCGCAAAAGCCTCCTCTCATGTGATCGCGGGACTCACGCGGCCGACAAGATGTTTTGAAAATTGCAGAATCCACTGTTTGGGTAGCCCGGGCGCGTACACAAACCCGGCCCTCAACCATTGCGAAACCCAAAAAGCGGACGCTCGACATGACGCAACGCGCTCGTTCGACTTGAGATTGGAGATTCCGCCACTTTTCGCATCTGCCCGAAGCCCTCACGCACGTACGCACGCACGTGCGCCATGTGGCGGTGACAGGTAGATCGCCCCGGAGCTCCCGACCTCGCAGCCTCGTAGTCGTCGAAAGTCTCTTCGTAGATCTCGCTTCCACCGATGCAACGTATCGTCATGCCTCATTCTAAACACCACGCTTTCGTCCATTCGTCATATCTGCCTACGTAGGAGAAGATCTAAGCTGCATGTCTCGTCGTTTCAGCGACCCTCTCTCCCCACCACGTCGCCTCGACCATTGGAACAGCCTCTCCAAATCAAAACGTCCGCATGAGCTGACGACCCCATATATCCGTTATCGATAGGGCATCGTCCCGCAGCTGCCATGTTTCGCATCCTGCACTGGGGGGACCCCGAGCTGCTGCACGACTGCGCCTCACACTGGCACGCAATACGCAATAGCCCGATCGGCTGTGGCGGCCGTCACACTGGCCCAGTCGGTGAGGATATCGCTGCAAAGAGGTGCGTGTCCAGCATCGGCTTCGCAGTCACTTGCACCTCTTCCGGGTCCTGCTCAGCTGGACAGGGGTCATGCTGCACTAGGCCGGTGTTAAGCGTCATGTTAAACTATCCACATGTGCACAAACTTGTCTTCATCAGTACCCGCGATATAGGTGTAGTATAGAGTCATGACGACGCTCTGTCGTGTCTGCTGGCTGTCATTGCCAACGAACTTGCGTGCATGCGAGTATTCTGCTGCTGTTTCAGAATCTGCCGGAGGTCTGGTGGCCGCAGCCTGCATGCCACGCATCGCTACTACGTGGGGATGACTCACTCACCGAAGACGTACACGTTGGAGCAAAACTTGACGTATTTTCAAGACTTCTCTCTAGCAAGTTCTACACGCTGTAGTTTCATTTTTCATGATTCTCATGATCCAGTTTTGGATTCCCAACTTTGGTTGTCTCACTTGATGGGGTATCCTGACTGCAGCCTGCGCTGCCATCTCGAACCCAACCAATCTTATCAGATCTCGCTTACTTGGCCCGCAACCCAGATCCAAGTCCAAGGGCTGTTACCTACACTGAGGTTTTACCAAATGTGGAGAAAACGACCCAGTAGCAAAAGTCGCGCAGCACCCCTGCCACCTCGTCTCGATGCTCGAGCATACACACGGCACAGTATATTTTGAGCTTGCGGGACGGCTTAAGAAACAACCCCCATTCACACACCACATTTATGTCTAACCTCCATGTCTTTGCTTTCTCCTAGTCTCACCCAAGCGGTGGGTTGTGTGCGAAACCTCTTCACACACATGTGCAGCACGCACGCATGCGCGAAGCACACCCCCCTCAGACCTGCCATCAAACGACGTTACTGCACAAGAAACAGAATCAGGCAGTCGTTGAGAGAACCCGCGGGTCCAGGACCAGGCCCCAGGGGACCGGAAGCATGCATGTAATGTAGAAAAATTCTCCTCGACAAGACCTCCATTAGTGGCTATTAGCAAACGCAGCAAACAGGCATAAACGTACCAAGTTGGACGATGGGGGCTAAATAGAAACAACGGGACCAGGGGGGCGTCCGACTAAGCTGTGCTAAGAACTAGGTTCCGGGGGCTGACAACCCTATTCTCTTTGTCCGAAAAGGGCGTGTGGCGTCAATTGTGATATATACTTGCCGCCCCCAACACGGGTCGGGGAGCTCGCACAACCACACGCCTGGGTCTCCTGGCGCTGTGCCTTTGAGATAGGTATTGCATCTGAGATCGGGGATATAGGGAGCGTAGGGCGGGATCTGGAGCTGCGAGAGTGTCTGGAAAGAGGTTTGTGGCTTGGGGGGTCTCGATATAGGCTTAGATATGCTTTGGGGGGTTGGGGTCAGGGATGCTGGGGAATCCGGAGGAGACGCAGTGTTGGGTGCACAGCGTCGTTTCTTACGTGAAGTGTGCACAATGGGAGACGTCGAGACGGCGTGCGACTGGGTCGATGCGTGTGGGTCGCTACTGCGGTTGAGGTGTGTGTGTGCGAGATAGAGATGGACGGCAGAGGTGTCGAACCGCCGTCAGTCTCAGTCTCAGTCTCGGTCTCTGCATCCGTGAGCTTGCAGAGCATCCATCCCCTTCGAGGATGCATGCACCCCATCGCCCTTTGATGCTCCAGGGATCTATGCGGTTGCAGTGATGCCGCCCAGGCTCTTACCCTTACCCTTGGATATGTCGGCGCTACGCCAAACTGCTCGCTGTTTGACGTTGATCTGCTCCCACAAAAAATGATATGGGTTTCGCTCCCTGCATGACATGGTTCAGATCATGATGTTGTGGCGGCTGACGCGTATCGATCTCTTCCTTGCGTAGTCGTAAGCAACGGGAGAGTTTAAGTGGGGTGGGAGCCTCCAATGGTGTTGGATGGTTGAGGGGGTAGTATCGCAGTGAATGTAGAAGCATGTACGTTTAAAGTGGATAAAACATTTGTTGAAAGCGGTTCTCCTTCCTTCTCTTCGACGTTAGTCAAGTTGAAAGGATATGAAAGTCGCATGGGAGAGATAAGTCGACAGGAGGAATGCGCGACATGTATTCCCTCGCTCCTCCACCTTCCTGTATTGCTCTCTGGTGATAAGAAACTGTGCTTGATCGATGATTGCACTGCTGTTCGAGAAAAACAACTTGTTTAATGCTGCATCGATTTGCGTCCAATTTGTGTAAGCTTTTCTGCCAAGCAATGACCATGTCCGCAACAGCACGCATCTCCAGTGATGAACTTCTTATGAAGAGCAGCGCGATATACTGCCCGAGGTTACTCGTCATAACGCAGTGTCTGTGATATACGTTATTGCCGAGTAGAATACATGGAGATCATGTCGGTCATCGGTGCAGTCGGGTAGTCGGCGCTGCATCGGGGGTAACGTGAGCTCGGAAATCATCGGCAGTTACGTTCGAGCGTCAACTTCGCAACTGCCGACTCTACCAAGAGCCACAAGATATTGTTCCGTTCCACACAAGACCAGCTCACAGGTGTCTAGTCTCGTAATAACGGGCGGCAGTTGAAGATGGCGACAGAAATGTAGCACTGGCATACACAAGGTCGCGAAGTATATTGTAAGACACGACAAGGTGAAGCACAACATCCAGGTAGCGATCATAACCTTTTCAGAGGCTTCACGGAATGGGCAAGAGGCGATGTGGCATAGCGTGGAACAAAATGAGAGCGTTGTGTCCCGGGTTCCGTTGACGTTTACCCCGCGTTATCCCCGCGATCCATGCTAACGATCACCACCACGGACCCACGTCAGCATATCTCAAATACTTCATCACAACTGCCGGCCTTGGGGATCTGACGCAGTCTGGTAGGATGCGAAGATCAGGCCGAAGTGCGAGAGCGACGATGCCTTCATATACTGTGCGCCCCAGCGGTCCTTAATCATGCACCACTCTCCATCATTATTTCCGACTTCTACTTGATATATTGTATAGTTCACTATGTTACTTAATGAGATTTTACCGTTCCTTGTACGATATTGGCCTGCTGTTCTCATCTCTAGTACCGTCGCGTACTTGCTTACGAACAAGTTCTGGAAAGGACTGAACAAGTATCCGGGGCACTGGGTGGCAGGATACACCAACTGGTGGAGATTGTACGACGTCTTGGGCTGGAAACATCAGTGGACACAAATAGCTCTTCACCGGGAGCATGGAGACGTTGTACGATTAGGGCCTAATGTTCTCTCTTTCGCGGATCCCAGAGCCATCAAGATCATCTACGGGCTGAACAAAGGCGTAATGAAGGTATGTCTACAATGCTGGAAGCAATATCAAATTCTCACTAATCCTCCTCAGTCCGGTTTTTATCCCGTCCAAACGGCTGTGGCAAAAGGAAAGACCCTCTACTCTTTGTTCTCTACCGTCGACGAGGATTTCCATGCAAAGTATCGTCGGTGTGTGAACAGTGCCTTCGCCATGACCTCACTTGTAAACTATGAGCCGCTCGTCAACTCCACTTTGACTTTCTGGCTCGATAGGACGCAGGAGATGTTTGCAAATACCGGCAACAGCTGCAACTTCAGTCAATGGCTGCAATTCTTCGCTTTCGACGTCATCGGCGAATTGACTTGGAGCAAGCGTCTAGGATTTGTGGAGGAGAACAGAGATGTGGATAACATCGTTGCGTTCCTGGGGAAACTATTCGACTACGTCGCGCCAGTAAGTCAGGTCGTTCATACTTCCAATAGATATATCCATGCTCACACTTTTCCCCAGGCCGGCCAAATGCCCATCCTCGACCGCATCCTATGGAAGAACCCCATCACTCTCTTCGCCCAACGCATCGGCCTCGACAAGCGCATCCACCCAGTCGTCCTCTTCGCACTAAGCCGCTCCAACGAACGAGCCAGCCAAATCGAAAAAATCAAACGCTTCGGGCTCTCCGACGACGAGCGCGCCAACCCACGGGGCATCGACCTGCTCTCCAAGTTCGCGCAAGCAAGCCACGACCACTCCTTCATGGACGACGAACGCATCCTCTCGACATGCACATCCATGGTCTTCGCCGGCTCGGAAACAACCGCCATCTCCCTCTCCGCCGTCTTCTACTTCCTCGTCAAGCACCCGCTCGTCTACGCAAAGCTGATGCAGGAACTCGACGCCGCCGTCGCAGAAGGCCGTATCGAGTCCCGCCCCGATAAAACCGTCTCCTGGGCTGAGGCGCAGAAACTGCCTTACCTCGACGCCGTCGTTCAGGAATCTTTCCGTCTGCACCCCGCCCCGGGACTTATCCTCGAACGCGTCGTCCCGCTCCAAGGCATGCAGATCCTTGGCGATTTCATCCCGGGTGGCACGATCGTCGGCTGCAATGCGTGGGTTGTGCACCGCCGGCCCGAGGTCTTCGGCGTGGATGTCGATACGTTCCGGCCTGAGCGGTGGATCGAAGCGAGTCCGGAGAAGCTCAAGGAGATGAAGGGTACGATGCTACAGTTTGGCGCCGGGGCGAGGACGTGCATTGGAAAGAACATCAGTTTGCTGGAGATTTATAAGTTGGTGCCGAGTTTCCTGAGGAGATTTGAGGTGAGTAATCATGCGTTTGGGATCGATGAACAAAGCTAATGATGTGCAGATTGAACTTGAACGTCCTGGGGCGGAGTGGAAGACACATAATGCGTGGTTTGTTACGCAGAAGGAGTTTAACACGCGGTTTAGGCCAAGACAAGTGCCGGTCTAAGGGGTGTACCAAATAGCAATTTCGTCATTTAGCGTTGGAGTAATGTCAAGGGTCATACACAAATTCAAAAGATATACATTTCCCAATATCCTTTAAAAAACGCCGATGTATTAACACATAACATATCAAATTTCTCCTCGCTGTCCCATCACGACTTCCTTTTCTGCATGCCCGTTTTTCTCTTTCCCAGCACATCTCTCCCCTCCTCAATCTGCAGCAACGCCTCCCTTTTCTTCTCCGTAACCGGCTTTAGCGCATCTCGCACTACTCGTCCCTCAACACTAACACCTTCTTCCTCATACTCTTCCATTTTCTTGCCCACCCTGTTCTCAATCGCAAGAATGAGGTCCACATCTCTCTGCCCGATGAGCGTCAAACTGGTACCCACTCTCCCTGCACGTGCCGTACGGCCAACACGGTGGATGTAGTCATCTGGGTCGCGTGGGACGTCGTAGTTGATAACGAGTGCTACTTCCGGAATATCGAGCCCACGGGCTGCGACGTCGGTGGCGACAAGAATGCGTGCGGCTTGGGCGCGGAAGCGGGCGAGGTTATTCACACGATCAGATTGTTTGAGACCCGAGTGTAGGGCCGTGACGCGATGGTCGAGGGCGCGCAACATGTACTCCAAAAGCGTCGCCGTCTTCGTGCGGTTGCAAAAGATGATGACCGATTTCTTAAGGTTTTCGGGCGTCGCAAGGAGCACATGCAGATAGCATTCTTTGTGCGTGACGGGCGTTTGAATGTACGTTTGCTGCAGCTTTGGCGGAATGGCGAGAGTTTCAGTGTCGACCTCGCAGACGAAGATAGGCGGGCGACCAGGACGTGGTTGTTCTTTGAGGGCGAGGACTTCCGGCGTGACAGTGGCTGTGAAGAGGAGTGTCTGCCGTTCTGTTGGGGGTGGAAGGACAGATAGACAGGTTTCGAGATCGGGGAGCATGCTGCCTTTACCCGGAGCAAGGAGACGATCGGCTTCGTCAAAGACAACGAAGCGGACTCGGCGCAGACCACAGATCGTATCTTCGCCAGAGGTCTTGATGTGCTCTGCTAAACGACCTGGTGTGGCGATGACAACATGCGGTCGAGAAGCCAGGTTTATGGCTTGCTCACGTTGATCTGTTCCGCCGGTAACGAGGATCGGTTTCATTGACTGAGGCGCAGATATAGCCTTGACTTGCTCATAAATCTGGATTGCAAGCTCTCGCGTGGGTCTGTTCCTCCAGTCAGTACGCTGATGAGAATGAGACCGAGAAGCGCGAACAGCCTCACACTACACTTGCAGTTGCCAAATGGCAAGTGAACATTGTACTGAGGCTAATCCGACTGAGGGATGATGATGAACTACTCACGTGACGATCAAGGCGAAGATGCCACTCGGGTCCTCCGCCCATCTTTGGAGGATTGGCACTGAGAAGGCGACGGTTTTACCCGTACCTGTCCTGGATCCACCAATACAGTCTCGTCCCTTGAGGATCTCAGGAATACATGCTTGCTGAATGCCAGTGGGCTTCTTGATCTCCATGGACGCCAAAGAGGCAACGAGCCAAGGAGCGACATCGATCGAGGCAAAGCTCACCGCCTTTTCTTTAGTAATAGGTACTGTCGCTATGTCTTGAGCCCGTATTACAGGAGCTTGAATGTCCTTCGTCTTAACCCGGGAGATAGTCGCGACCGGAATTCTTGAAGGCGCAGGCTCAACATCCGACTCTTCCTCATTTGGTGACAGCCGTCTCCGTTTCCTAGCACCCGCTTGGTGCTCATATAGCTCCTGGTCGGACGCGTTCGATGAGTAGTCGCTCATGGTAAGAGTAAGTGGTGTCGAGTGAATGTTACAGTCCCGAAGTTGATTTGTAGATGTCTCGAAATTTTGTGCAGGGATCTTTATCGATACGCACGGACTTAACATGGGCACCTCGTCGAGTCGCAGCAGCTAGCTCTGAACTCGCACGAATGTGCCCGAGGGTCTTCGGTACTCTATATGTGTCAACGTTCAGCACGTATAGCGACGCGAAGATACTCACGGCTTACGTATAAAGCTGTTGAAATTGGAATTTGCTTCCACCTGTATTTTGCAGCCGGACTGACCTACAGCCTGCCATCCCTCCGATATCTACAGCACGCTTCACCACAGAGACACACTTTGTCCAGGCCTGCCCAATACTTATCGCCGTAGTCGACAGTGATTTCTGAGCTTGCGTCTACTCCTTTGCTGACTAATATTACTCGCTGCGTGTCCAGCCAGTTGAAGGTTGAGAATTGTGCATTCGCCTTGCAGCTGTGATTAACGAACCGTGTGTAGTTCCCTACTCTTCCTTGCCAGATCTGGTAGTTGGCCGATGGTGTAGAGCTATCCATTACGTCTAGGTGTCTGACGCCTTTGGTGATCGATCCGACTAGTTCTCCGACTGCAACTCCTCGGTCGAACGAAACCAGCGCCACCAGTCCATTGTTCTTTCCATCTGGTGTGCGGTATATTTGAACCGGGGAGGGTTTGCGCTTCACGCAGCCGAAGAGCGAAGGAAAGCAAAAGCACGAGTTGGATTTGGGGTCATCCGACTGCTGCTGGTTGCAAAGAGCACAGCTGTTAGCGCTGTTCGTCCGTATGGCAACATTTGACTGCGGCACCCAGCGCGGATCTTCGCATCCCCATACGGATTCATCGATGATCGACTCTTCCACATTCTCAAATGTAAAGTATGGGTCGTGAAGCTGGTAGGTTTGCCGGAGTGGTATGGGATCCGATCCATCCTCGAAGACAACCCACTCGTGCGGATGACCAGGGTACTGAAGAGCCTGAGGCTCTCCGACAATCACTAGTAGTTGTCGCCAATACGGATGTAATGTGTCTGCTGCGACTTCCAATCTCTTCCGTGAATTTCGCAGTCGTCGCATGGCGTCGACGTCAAAGCCTACGCGATACTTGCAAAACCGATAGATCCCCATACCGGCAAACACTAGAGCAGCCCAGCCCGCTGCATCTTTGACTTCCTTGTATCCTCGCCAAATAGCCATCTTATTACGCAGTTCCTTCTCAGACCACCCAAAGTCTTGACATGCTTCCATGAACACTGCTTTCCTGTGCTTGGTCACCGACAATTCGGACATTGCACTGACTCGAAGTTGGACCTGTTCCTCGAACATCTCGATCCATCGTGCTTGCACGATCATCTCAATGGACCGACATACACGGCTCGCTTGCGTAATCTTCCGACAGAAGACATTCATTTGACTGAACGACTCGTATACTGGATGTTCCGCTGTGCTGAGGACTTCCATCGTTGTGATGTCTGCTGATGCTCGACGAATAACATTTGTAGTACTTGTGGGTTGTATCTGGAACTGTTCGAAGATTGCTTTCGGATCCAAGTTGACGGAGCCATGCACCTGCTCCCAGATGCCAATTATCAGCTTGTCTAATGTGGACGGTTGGAAGACAAATTTCTCGGAGGCCACTTTTTTTCTCTTTGGAAAACTTCGAGCGTCAACTTGCATTTGACGCTGGTGTTCGCTGAGGTCCTCTTGAATAGACTGCGTTTGGCATACTCGCAATCCGCCTGTTCCTTTTCTGCGAGAGCTGTCAAGTGCTGTGTCGTCTGTGGCCTCCCGTTCTTCGACTGGCTTATCAACATGCGACTGTTTATCGATTGGTGATGGTATTCTGTCATCTTGACGAAGTAACATTGGACTCTGGGAGGGCGCAGGGGTCATAATTCTTGTCAAATCCAGGGTCCTCTGCATGCACGTTAGTTCCTTTTGGTCAATTATATAGATGCAGCGTCCTCATCTCTCGAGAAGAATTGCGTTGATTCTAGAAACCGCTTGGGGGTGATTCCACGAACATACCGATGCTACTCTGTTTGATCTCGGCCGCATCGTACTCCCTGGGCTTGCATCTTCGAGGAAAGCTTCGAAACGGAGGACAGGTCGAGCTAGGCCATCTATCTGCGGCCACGCAATGTTGATGTTGGACTTCGCGAGATGCTCTTGAATTGCGCGACCGATGCATTCTTCCAGTCCGTCGATATCTTCGAGGGTGTTCATGCCACAGTTCCACTCTGAAGTATAGGTCATGCTTTACTTTTCGTGTTCTGAGAGATTACGCCTTTATGCATGTACCAGAGCTGTTTATGAGAGCCTTTTACAGAGGCGCCAACAAGTGGCGAACGACTTATGCTTTGCCTGTACTTCCTTCATGCGATTGCGGAGGATACTCGGTTGGGCGATCAGAACATGGGCGGGAAACTTAAGGTATTTGAGCGGTCTGGCTCGATTGGCTGGCTTTAGTGGCCGACTACGCCGAAAGAACCTTATTAGCATCCCTATTGTGATGCAAACCACACGCGGAGAGGACATACAATAGATCTCTGCACTCAAAACCTATGTTGTTAGATACTCTCAATATGACGGCGCTACGGTCCTAGTGGATATGCGTACGTTTGCGGGCTCATTCCTTGCGGGCAAACTCGACCGAGACGCACTAAAGCTAGTTCCCGCTAGTCGAATTTTCGGACGTCATCAGACGCTAGACAATGTCAATGTCTAGGACAGCTGCAAATCTTTGAAGTTGACTAAGGGAGGGTATGAGAGAAGCTGCGTCTGAATCGTTAAATAGCTTGGCTTTTGTTAGCCAGAGCTACTCCAGTACAACAGATGAGCAGCCTCACGAATGATTCCCATGACGACAGGCCCACAATTGCCAAGGAACAATATGGGGAGGTCTGCCGAGTAGCACCCCAATTTCGATATGGCAAGTAGGAGCACTTGAGAGTTTTTACTTTGACTTACATAGACTCCTCAAGACATATGCGCCTCGGCCATCAGAGCTAACTGTATGTCAAGGCTCGCTTGAAAATTCAACTATCCTGTGCACTCGTTTATTTTATTCGCAGTGCAACGATTGCTTTTTCCACTGGAAGACCACCTCAACAACCACTGGGAGGAATACAGCTATGGCTACGATTTGCCCAAATGTCATCTGCCCATCAGGATACAACCCTCCGGCAGCCTCAACCATGTTGCGCTGGAATCTTCGAAGCCGGAAAAAGGCCCAGAATTGACCAACAAGAAACACTAGCCCGAGAGTACATACTGCAAGCTATATGCGGAAGGCCTAAGGTGTATCGACTTGAAAGGTCAAATTGTGCGTTCTCAACCATTCCAGCTGTGGTTTATTCTGGCCTTTCACTACTGACAGAGAAATCTTGTAGACGACGATGATGGTCATGACTAGCCAAGTCGCGATGCCAGATGCTGCAATTATGGTCTCCTGCTTCAAAAGGTAGACCTGAATATGTTGAAAACACAAGTCTTCTATCAGATTCCAGTCGAATTCTATGACAACTGAATATGAAAATCTCCAATCTGGCTTTGTCCTATGCCATCCCTGTTAACTCCGACATAGTCAACCAGTAGGTTATCCGGATCGACTTACCGTGTACCAGCCACTCGCGAGAAGAACGGATAGAAAGACAGAGCCCCACAGATTTCAGACCTGCAGTCAAACTTGTTGAGAGAACAACAAATATCAATTCAAGCCTGAATTCAAGCATACTTTGTACTCGTCTAAAATCATGGAAATACATCTTATGCAAAAGAACTCGCAATGAAACACAGAGTGGGGACAAAAACAAAATAAACAAAACTAGAAGACTTCTGCCTACAAAAAGATTACCATAAGAACACCAAGCAGCACAAAAGATATCCTGGCTGCTACAACAATGCGAAGAAAGACCAGACAATAAGTTCACACTTCAACGAGGAGGTATTCAAGTCTAGTCTAACTCGCTGTCACTCCAGTCGACTTCATCTTCAAGTGGCCAGTCCGTGAGTCTCTCGAGTGGGGGTGTCAGCAACCCTGTAGTTGTACAGCCATGCGTGCTTGCAGCGGCCGAAAGCGAGGTCATATTCTCCAGGCTGGTGGTCGAATCGGTCGTTATCGAGACCACCAGCGCCCTTGTAGTCGCCTGGTTGATAGCCAACTTCTTCGATGGTGGCAGTTCAGCTTCTTCAGGCCCTGAGATGAGATCGCGCTTCAAGTTGGGGCTCGGCGGTACGAAATTTTGAGCCCATGCAGGCGTCTCCCCGTCGAAGCGCACCGGTTGCGTATCGGGGATGCCGAGGAGTTTGAGGTAATCTGCTACTAGTAGTAGTCCCCGCTCGGTAGCAACGTGGATTTTGCTGTTGAAGAGGTAGAGATCCACATCGTCGATGGCTTTGACAGGCCCATTCCGGAATGTCACACGACGTCCCATGTCGTATGCCCGGAATCCTCGGGCCTGGAGGGCAAGCGCTTCTTCCTGCAAAGCCCAGGATGGCTTGTTGGATGGTTGACTGTTGTGCTGTATCATGAAAGAGCACAGGATGAGAATGCTCTCGTTATTGTATTCAAAAAAGTCGAGATCGAGGTATTCCTGGTTGTCGAGCGCTAACGTGTCGGTAGTCTGAATTGTGTGCATGTTTGCTGTTCGAAGTAGGAATTTTGTACTTCGGATGATAGTCAGAGGAGTGGCTTGAGAAACTGAGTGATGAGCAGACGAACCTGGGCAACCTTTTTGTACTCTCTGTGTAATGCGAATCACTATGTCCTTTACAAAAGAGTGGATCTTGTTGCTGAACCAGTAATATCGTTGTTATTTGTTCATTTTCCCCCACGGTATGATCGATATAATGGCGGAACGGAATAGTGGATGACCCAAACTTCGCATATCCAAACTTCACATGTCCAAACACAGCGTCCACCTTAATTTCAACAACAGTCAACCCGATTGGTTCTGGTACTAGCCATTACCAACCTTGGTGTAGCTATTGATTAAGACCGACACCATCGGGTTTGAATTATGCACTAAGACATATCTGAATGCAAATCGAGGCCCGTTAATTCTCTAGTTTACATGCTTCTACCAGATTCGAGAGCTGACTGTTTAGTGGGCGCGAACTGCAATTACCAGTTGCTTGACCAGATACAAGACAACGATCGGTCCTTCACCCTTGAGTTTCTGGTTAGGGTAGTGGTTATCGCGTCATATGATTCGGTCAAAAGTGCCAGAAGGTCTTCTTGAACTACGCAGCTGATATTCCAAATCGAGACACCTTCGAGTTTTCCCTCACGATGTCTCACGCAACGTATTGTCTCAAGTCCAACGTTGTGTCTCGTCGGATTCTTTCAGGCAATAGTTGTGATCTCACGATCTTCCAATCACTTGCCATAAAACATATTATCCTACTCATCACGTCCTTTCCATCTTCGCCTGCTTAAAAAACAAAGAACACTGGCCTATCCAACAACATTACAAAACATGTACATAGCTTTGTCGGAAATATACGGAACTTACAATCTCGGCCAAGGCGGCCGTCGTGGCGGTGTTTCTGTTCAAGGCTGCCAGCGAAGCCCTACTCAAGCTATTCAGCAGTGCTCTAACAAAGGTGCTCAGCAGGGCTCCCACACAAACGTTCAGCAGGGCGCTGGTCAATGTGATCAACAAGGTTCTGAGCATGGTAGTGGCAAGTAAATGCTTGTTGGGTAGTTCCTTGATTAGGCTTCCGATAGAATGAGTTACGTGAGTGTAGTGTACTAAGAAATACATCTCGTATGTGCGTCCCTCGTTACAGCAAGGTTAGGCAGAAAGAGTGTGACCATAGAGAACGGTGACGCAAATATAGTGTACAACCTTGTCCCCGCTGGAATAGTGCAGAGCGTTACAATCGTGTATTTGACGGTTGGAAGATCGCGGTGTATGTTTTCTAGTTTGACGTTTTGTATTTCATGTCTCATGATGGTATTTTTAAATACAAATTGCTGAATGCTGGTCCAGACGGGGAAAGGTTGCCAGACCCAATTCAATACGTGCCGACCTTTTTGGGATAGGAATGGAAGGTAGGAGCCGAAGTTAGGGATACAGTGTGCTAAAAGTAGCATGGGAAGAACAGTTGCCAGGTAGGCCTTGTCTGTGAGACGCATGCTTTTTGAGCGGAGGTTTCTGATGGATGATTGAATATATCAATGAAGCAGTACACAGCCATCAACAAGCCAATTTCCATAAAATGCATGTTGTAGCCAATGACAAGTGGACTGTTTGAGGATCAATGTGTACTCAGATATATACAAACGAGAAGCAGACTTACAGATAAGCAAAAGTCATGTGATTGGCTTTGCGCGAGCTATCAATAAGCATAATTGCATAGATAAGCCCAAGATCAGTCAGGAACCTGAGTGATTGCCAGTAACAAATCGGATCCACAAGTTGGAACGAAGTGGATACCGCAGTAAGTGGACGTACTCGACTGTCGATGAAGTCCATTCCGTAGAAGCTATCCAGAGTTTTCAGATATCCTAACTTGCCGACATCTCCTATTCTATTGGATGTTATGTCCCTGACACGTTGCATTATGTTTGGAATGATCGCCATCATACAGTGGAACGCTAGTGCAGTGGTGACAAGAAAAGGAGAAGCTTTTAGTGCTCGGCACAGTTTCGACTCGGAACTGCTCAGTGAATGGGATAAATCGAACGTCATCTTGTCGTAATGTATGCGTTCGTGAGATGAGTGAGGAGTAGGACTTTTTGGGTGTTGCTGACGTTATGAATTCGTGCAGCTGGACGAGTGTGGTATCTATGAGGAACGGCTGAGAGCCAGGTAACAGAAAGATGTAGCTTGTAACTTGTCATAGAGTATGCCACCCCATTTTTATTAACCAATGTAGGCTTCGATTGGCTGTGTATCATGTATAGTATACATTGTCATACAGAAGCCTTACATTATGCATGAGCTGAAATGCGATAATTTGGTACGTTATTATCTTAGTGATTCTATGGTCAAAAGTCCATCTACCTGTTTGTAGACCAAACAATTGATTGCGTACACAGTTAGAAACGACCAAAGCCTGCTGCTGTACAGGAGCGAGATTGCTGTCTCTTTGCGGGTGCGCGGACACATAACTCATGATCACGGCAGAGTACGGAAGGACCAAAGATGATAGGATACAGACACGAGTCGTATGTCTCTTGTTGTTGAAGGAGTAATTATACTGGAGGTAGATTGTGGTGATGTAAGCAGCAAGTGGTTCGGAATGTGGAGACTTTTCAGATGGACAGTGTATCCCCACAAGAACTCCAGCCTCTTCACAGACATCGCCTCTTGGCATGTAGTGCAATTAATAGAGACGATCGCGCAAAACCTACGGGTATCGAACAAAGACATTGTTACCAAAAATATCTTGCCATTCTGATTTTTATCTGTCCCTGCCCGCCTGTTGGTAGCGAAAATTTGAACGCAATTGGGAAGTGAAGTCGACCAGTGACATTCCGACGGTCGGACCTCGTCCAGCTTTTCTGCCTCAACTTCGCAGTGCCATGCGTCCTATCGTCAATATGTCACAGTTCTTGGGATTGGTTCATGCTCACTGAGTGCTAGGGTATGGAGGTCAAAGCATATCCTCTTGCGCAGTTCTGCTTGACGCATACATGATTTGGGTCGAACTGGTCGTACGTGGCTGTTGATAAGCAAAACCGTTTTATTGGTGCAAATATCGTCAATTCGCACTTCACGCTGGATGAGGCAACGAGTGCGATCGTGGCGTTCACGAAAAGTATAATATCTTGAGGCTGAGATCTAGACCATCATAGATCCAAATCTGTCGCGGCAACCCCAACCACCGTCAAAGTTCAACCATCTCTCACCGCACGACCAAAATACGGGGCAGTGTGAATTTTAGACGGTCGAATCAACAATCAAGTGAGCGATAGATCTAGAAATACAAGTCTTTTTTCGTACGGCGGCTGTCCGCTGAGTATGAGCAACTCCAATTGCTTGTAACGCAAATTTTCGATAATTCGGTTACCCCACTTACACAGGTAGTCTCAGCCTCATGCAGCCAAGAGACTTACACTGCAAACATAGAAGACATATAAGTATATGCCTCGAGAACGATGTACCTCAAATTGAGAAGGCGATGAGCTCGCTCCACAAATGACCTGCCGAACAAGACCATCGATTTAGCAGTGCGACAGCTCCGGACGGGTATCAACGACTTGATCAGCCGCAATCTGAAGCCCCCTCACCCCCGGATAGGCAGACCTTAACACTATGTCTGAGCACCTCCTGTCGACTTCTTACAAGTCTTCCCCAGTCGTCGCAACAGAGGAGTGTCTTCCACCGCGATATGGCCGACGACGGGGATTGTCGTATTTCCTCAGTCACAACTGGACTGTCACTCTATCATTCAACACTGGCCTTGTCCTTGTCGGCGCCGTCTTTGTCTTCACTAATTGGTTGAGCAAACAGACTGTTCAATGTCCGGACTGGGCCATCAACTGTACCGTCTCTAAACGTGTCGATTTCCTAACCAGCAATTTCGGGACGGTACAGGGTATCGTAACTACCATATACTCTATTGCACTCGCAGCGTTGGCTTTCTCTGCACACGCCTTGTCGGAATCAGCACTCTGGCCACTGCTCACCAAACATCAACTTAGCATCGCTCAGATGGACACGTACCTTGCTGCTAGCCGTGGCTCGATAGCATCATCTCCATTTGCTCTATTTACAGTACGCAACGTCGATTCAATCATCGTCGTTCTCAGTACTGTAGTCGTCACATTGGTACCTTTGTCCGCTGCTCCAGTCGTGGGTCAGGTCTACAACATGCGCAACGTCTCAGTGGATTTCCAGAGCCAAGCACAGCCTGGTGGCGGTATTGGTCCCGTGTTTGTTCAAACAAATCCGTCGGGATCTTCAAGAGAAAGTTCTGCATCACTCTACACATCATGGCAATACAAGCTTTCCCAGGAACCAATGCCAGAATATAGGGAGTGGTTCATCGATCGCATAGCATTCTCAAGCCGGGGTAACTTTTCAGCAGAAGCCGTCAGAGTTCAACAAGACATAGACTGCAGAAGTTGGGAGGCTTTCCCAACAAAGAAATCTGGGGACTTTCTGTTGTTCGATACAAACATGACTGCTAGCAGTGGTATGACCGGGAAGGCTAGAAAGTCTAAGCATAATCGACATCAAAATCTTGTGGAGGTGCGCGACTCAGCAAGACTCGCTGTCTGGGTGCACGACTACACCTTCGACTCTTCCACCAAAACCACTGCCACGATCATCTTTGCAGCGCTGAACGGAACCATAGATGGGGGCAAAACAACTTTCGACATGCCAGACAAGGCTAGTGTAGTCAATGTCTCAAGTGTCGCGTGCAGCATTGCTGTCGAGTTGGTTGAAGACACGCTCGTAGTTGGCGACAGTCATATGACACCCGTCCAGATCAACACCTTGGACAAGTTAAGACTGCCTCTATCAGTAGACGAGCCCAATCGCTTCAACGAACTCGCCTTGTGGTTTGCGGTCGCCCCGGTCGCAAACGGAGCGACAGCATATGGGGCACAGCCGTTGTATCAATACAAGAAAGACTGGATTCCAGAACGCTTCACTACGACAACGGGCGGAGAAAATAACGATGACTGGACGACTGAATACATAGAAAATTTTGTCAGAATATCTATCGGCGCGGCTTTGCTCGGCGAAGTTACCAAATGGCCCTGGCCGGTAGAGAACCCCGTCAAGATTCCGTTCACCTCGAGAGTATTCGTCAGTAAAATGGACCCCAGGTTCCCTATATCTTTTTTGATCCCGCCGTGGATCATCATCCTGGCTGGTGCATTGTTGATGGGATGGAATGTTAAGATGCATCGGAACATGGTGATCCCGATTATGCGTACCGCCACCTTGAGTGAGGTGCTCAAAAGCAGTCAGACAACACATGTGCTTTCATTAGCAGCACTAGATAGGTCGGATCCGACGACGACATCGAGAATGGATACGCTCAAGGTGCAATTCAAGAAAGGCGACGATGGTGTTTGGGGATTGCACGACCCGAAGGCTTCGAAGGAGTATAGCGGCTTCGATTAAAACAGGATACACGTAAGATCCATATAGTGTAGTGACAGTCTGTCTGTTATCATTCAAATTTAGCACTACAATGTTTCGTGTCACTGACGTAGTGGTTAATCCGAGATGGCAACTCTGATACTGAGAAGGTCTTTGGCGACAGGCTACACACAATGGAAGAAACCGGCTCAGTAGATCATAATTTCACTACGCATGCAAGCTTCCTATCCAGGAAGTACTCAGTCCTTGTAAAGCATACGGTTTCATCTAAACCCCGTTCTTAGTGTCTCGTTCCCTGCTAGCGAGTGATATGCAGTATGCGCGCTGCGAACCACAGCTCCTGGTTTAGTCTGCTTATATCTCGAGGATTTCTACCCCAGCGGTTTTCTAATATTTGCGAGAATACCTGTCTTGATGACTTTATCTAATAGTGGCAAAAAGCCAACATGCGTGACATTCTGCAGTAAATGAGATTTAGACCTAGCACTCAGATCCCTTGTATGGGTACACGCCAGGATATTCGAGGACGTTGTAAGGCGTGCTCTGCAAGATCTCAACCAGGAGAGGTAGGGCTGAGCATGTTCTAAGGGCCAGAAGTTGCTCGTTCAACTGTAAAATACGCTCTAGTTATTTAGGTTTAACTCTTGTGCGAAGATCTTCAACTTGCGTTGGTAAAATTGCCTGATTGCAAGTATCGTTGCTTGGAGTCAAGACATCGCACGAGCCCTGAATCAAATCAACTGATTGCCCAACGGCCTAAATGATCAACGCGCTGGCCTCACCGACTTGTTAGCAAGCTCCGGATTCTCCCATGTCAAAACTACGGTGTACTAGATATGTCTCAGCTGACACAAAAGTATTGCGTATCGTGTCTATCATTATTTTGTTGTTTGAACACGGATTTATCTCAAGCAGTCGTTGCGAGTTGCTATTGGATATCCAGGCGGATTTCCCCGGATTTTCGATACGCAGTGCTTGGGCCATGAGAAAGTCGGCTTGACTACCCGGCAACAGGCAAGTACATGACTGAGGCTATGAGAAAGTCGGCTTCGTTATCCGGTGACGGGCAGGGACATGACTGAGGCCATGGTGAGGCCGACAAAGTTCGAGCAGTGGTGATCGGAATAAAACTCAAATGTAGATCTGGGGAAGATGGTGAGAGGTAAGGATCGTTTGGACGTAGTATATGTCTTGTTTCGTGCGTGTAATTGTTACACTGTGCACAACGATGCTGAGGTTGGAGCAAGGGGAATGTAGTTATGCATATGAATGCGTTGTACAGGGTGTCTCGCCGCCTTGCTATGAGAGGTGGAGGTAAAATACTCTTCCTGGTACCATGGTGTAACGATGAATTGTAATACCTCGAGGGTCATAGTAGCAATACGGATGCAATGGAGATGATCAATGGTAGTATACTCTAGGGTCAGTAGATACCCATATACTAGTATCAAGAGCGGAGACAGGTAAACTGATCTTCGCATGCTAATTGGTTAGATCAAAGTCGGCGAACACAAACTTTATTAGGCCTTTCGAGCACATGACCAGCCAGATGGGTTATTGCGTTAGCACTCGCTTGGATCGTCGGGTCGATCGCGCCGATTTCAACCGTCGTTCAATGCCTCTTCCTGGGCCTCGTGTTCATCCTAACCTCCCGCGTCTGGGCTCTCTCAACTCGGTATTTTATGTGCTGGGTACGGCAGTGCTTTGCACGGGTCAAAATAGTTAGTCAAGCGGCCGCGTGTCTTGAAGGCCTTCTGGGTGTCGGTTGTAAGTATCCGCGGTTGATGCAATAGTTTCTGGATGAAGCGATGCACCAAAGATGGGCGAGACGCATCACATGTTTGGTGAAAGACGGACACTGCCAATAGCGCAGCGCTGGAAGGTGGTCTTTCTCGAGCATGAGTTCTGAGGGCCAGGATGTAGCAATACGCTCCATCGTGTAGGCGATCATCATCCCTGCGAATTTCGACGGTTGTTCGAATCTTGCGTCCACCAGTCATGCCACGGGATCCCCTGGCACCAGCAATTCGGAGTCGAGCGCCACGTTGCCGCTAGCCGAAGTGTCGGAAGCCGCTTTCCTCCAATCTGGACGGAGTATTGCTAGCTATGCAACACACGGCTCAAGAACGCCACGATGGAAAACTTCGATTCAGGAGCTAGATGCATGTCATCTAGAGCCGACGCTACAAGATGAACTCGGACGTTGAGCGCCACTTGCATACCCGATGATGATGTGAACGCTGATCGTGCATTGCCAGGAGCTTGTGCTTTGTTCAAATAAAGTCGCTCTGAATCATGCTGGAAAGTGATCGACATGGAGACGGGGGATTCGAGGGTCCACGGTATCGCGCAATATCATGATTTTCCTGCGCGTCACCGCATCCGCTGGCACGTGGCGCACGGACACCACGCCGAACTCTCTCCGAGGGCCGAAGGGGGGTGGAGAGAGGAGGGAGGGGAAGTGGAAGATGGAAGATGTCCCTCGCCGAATTGTGCCAAACATTACTATAGCAATGAATTGGCCTTCCTCAAGCGAAAAGAGGTACATGGTGATATAGCAGCCCCCCGCGGGCTGTCACCTCAGCTTGGATTAGCTTGTCATCCGTCTTCCGTCTGCTGCCGCGAAATCTCACGAGGTAGGGCGTGTTGAAACTTAGGGCACCTTAACCATAACAAGCGTGGGCTTAATCCCGACGACTAGCATGTAGCGTCCCATGAAACTGGTGCTATAGCTGCACGGAGCCGTCCAATGTCACTGTTGCTCCCAACTTGAGTCAGTTGCATATAGCCTCGACTGGAAGTTCCGCATGGGGACGGGCAGATCCCCTTCTTTAGCTGCAGCAGAAATATAAGGCAAGGTTCGGCCCTTTACCTCCTGTCGAACTCCTGCTCGCGAACGACAGTGCACATACCTATTATGTCGGCAACACTTCAGGACTTCCAACTCGCGGCCGCTGCCGCTGGGTTCACGATCGGGTTTGGGTTTCTTACCGTCTGGGAAGCATGGAAGCAGACACGGCGCAACCGTAATCCATTAAGATCTGTCTACATTTACATGCTCTGGGGAGAAATCGCGGCAAACGTCATCATTGGTATCATCGGCTGGCTGTTTCTCAATGGTAGACTGGGTCCTACGTGAGTAATTTGTCTCTTCGCACGCTATGAACTTGGTTTAACGGATTCATGCAGTGTTCCGGTGTTGTTCTTCATTCTCTTGCTATGGGTATTCGAAATACAGCTCCTCATGCAAATTATCATCAATCGAATCGCTCTCATCGCCGAGCACCGAAGCACTGTCTCGCGTCTCAAGTGGGGTACAGTGGTCCTCATCACTACTATCAACATTGCTGTTTTCTGTATTTGGATTCCTGCACACACAGTTCCACCCATCAGCAACACTTTCGTTCTCATCAACAACGTCTGGGATAAGATCTCCAAAGTTTTAATTCTCATTGTCGATGCTGGCCTCAACTGGTACTTCCTGCATACTGTCAAGATCAGACTACTACAGCAAAACGGCTTGACGAAATATCAACCTCTCATTAGCTTCAATGCAAAGCTGATGATTGTCTCCATTGGCATGGACGTAAGTTGACAATCTGACCTGTTATCTTGCAGTTCATTAACACTCTCAGGCTCTGCTCATTGGCCTCATGTTCCTCAGAAACCCAGTCGTATACATTCAATTCCACCCCGTCGTGTATATGGTCAAACTCAATATCGAAATGTCCATGGCCTCCCTCATCGTCCGCCTCGCGCAAGGAAAGACCGAAAATGATATGGACCCCGAGGCGTTCCACAGTTCCAGCGGCCCCGCAACGTCGCATGCCGACAAGCTCTCAAGAAAAGGCCGCCCTAAAGCAGAACAGTTGCAATCCTTCAAACTGACATCAAAAGGCTTGAAGAGCAATAATGCGCATAGCCGAAACGACAGCGACGAGGGCCGTGGTGAAATTCACTGCCGAACGGATCTGAACGTTGTCTCTGAGCGAATCGATATGGCCAAGGTTGATACGGAGGCTAGCAGCTCGAGAAGCTCACGCGAGACACCACGCTCGATGTTTGGGGACGAGACGCCGTTGCACAAATACAATGCAACAATACACGCAAGAGAGTTATAGTCATTTCATTTGTTAACATGTATATAGTGAGTGAGTTTACACTCTTAATGATATAATACTTCAAATTCCTCTTGCCATGTGAGGCTACAATGCGAGCAAAAGGTTAAACGCGCTGACCTAACTTTCAAACTTACCAGTGCGTCTGTGGATCTTTGAATTGTACGCCTCCCTTCTATCATACACGACCTCATGTTTGCCCCTAATCTTTGTCAATTCAACCCTGTATTAATGGCGCATGCAGAGATAACAGGATCAACAACGTCCGGGTTGTCAGTCATGTTGCATTGATTACACGAGACATGCAGGGAAATCCAGGATGTCTGCGGAGTTGACTTAACGCAAAACCTGTTTGATCGATCCCAGGTTGATGGAGCTTACGTAACTGCGAAGAAAGTCTTCACAGTATTCAGCTTTGTCCATGATAATGTAAGCGAACACATGCGTCGCCATCAGCCGAGGTGAGCATCCAGTTTCTGGAGGTCTCCGTCATTGTCTCCACCCTTCAGGGGCTTCTTCTTTCAGGTCCCCGTTTCGCCTAATCCTCATCATTACTTGATGCCTATTACACGTCTCCTAGTTTGGGCGATCCAGCCGAGAACCCGGATCTGACTCGCTTCACGACCTTATCTCCCATAGCCGACTCCCCATAGAAATTGCAGTTGCTACGTCCATCAAACAAGTCGCGCTGCATTTTGCATATGGACTGCTGGAGACTGTTGCAACATGCAGGCAGTTCAACGAATACACACTTATTAAGACGATTTCCACAAGGCAGCCATGATCTATAGTCTTCGGAGGTAGACTTCCTAGCTACATAATCCGTAACACGCCTATGCCAGGGAAATTGTACATCAATCGTCGTATATCAATTGTCGTACATCAATTGTCTGAGGGGTGGATAATTTCGATCCTGAGACGCGGATGTACACTGTTCCTTTTGATTGCGTCCACTAGATTGGTTTCCCAGCATAGTCCTGTCGAGGGCGTGAACATGTAGTGGATTTTGCAGTTGCATCCGAAGTCCCCACTCTGAGGTGCAACGATGTCCAGATCGTCCACGTTTAGCTGCATGAATGCCATCCGTACGCACACGCCCTCGGCTGTGGAGGCGAACGGGACAGGTTCCCATTGCAACGGTCCATGTTCTAGCCATAGCGTGCGCGCGTCTTCAGATGAGCTTGCTGGGAGTGGCGTCGGTCTAGGTTCCTGTGCGCATGGCAGTCGCTCAGGCGAAGGCGCAAGCCACATAAGTCTATGAGCTAACTCGATCGAGGCTAAAATCACCTAGCTCATTATCTTCTAGGTCGAGATGTGGTATATGTGGATCGTCTTCTACCTTATTGGTTCTCGTAGCGAGTGAGTAATGCGCCATCGATTTTGTCATTTGTAATGTTCACACATTGGTGCAGTTTGACCTGTGATGTGATTGCGTACTTTAACCGTGCACTGTAAGTACTAGCTAACATTACAGCGTTATCCCTCCAGGCGATCGCATAATATACCCACTCCAGTAATATTCCCGCTTTTCCTAGGAAAAGTGGGATAGTTCATATGCCGTTTTCGGAAGTGTTGAACTATAAACATCACTCCTTGTAACGCTGTTTGATCGATTTGGCTACTATTTTTCGTGCCTGAGCACCAGTAGTGGATCATATGGTATGAACACGATTTCTAAGCATGGCTAGTTTGAGCGTACCGATTTACGATAGAAGCTGGTCTGGCGACCGTCTCAACAGACATGAGGGCGATCTGAATGTTGTAATGTCGTATCCGCTGATGAGTCCATTGTTTGGTATTGCGGGCATTTAAAGCAAGCCTTGATAAAAAAATGTTACTAGACCCCTCAAAGGTCACAATCAACTCGACACAAAATATTATTAGTTCTCTGCAACCTGTAGAGGCTACTTACTCCGCTGCCCAGACCGTTAATATATTAGGAGACCCCAGATCAAGAGACTCGCTAGTATCCATGTATGTCCTAGACACTAAATCGATGGTGGCAAAATACAATGTTCGTGAACTCGACGTGTCGGCTACAAGATAGAAATAGTGTTTACAACACACCCTTCCACGAGTCAGAATATGCCTACTTTGACGCAACTCACGACTCTGTTGAGAACGTTAAGCTCATCGAATTTTAACACCACACTTCGACCTTCAGCGCTATCGGATCGGTGTCAGCAAGGTCGAAGGAGAGCGCGTACGCCCACCAAAAGATTCGAGTATGTCCATATGTGCCCCGCAGCTTTCCCATGCGTCAAAGCCTTACATAATACTGTGCATAGTATTTGTAGAGCGACACTTAGCCCGGCACAGAGAGGCATAGACGAAGCGAGAAGAGCCATGTATGGTCGAGAAAACGATACAAGACAAGATTCGGTATGACAATATGAAAAGCTTGCGATGATATCGAGTGAGCTGTGGATGCAGGTTTCATGATATGCTCGTAGATTAAGACAGGAGGAGGTAGTCGACTGGTCGACGTGGAGTGTAGAGGGTCGAAACAAGTGTGTTGATGTATGGGGGAGTGCTTAGGTACTCGTCAAGGGCGGGTGGTGATGAGGGAAAATCCAGCTTTGCACGACTGTTCGTTTGAAGTCTTGACTCTATTGTATGTCTTCCCATGGTCACAGATTGGGGAAATGGAAAGACGCTAATGTCTTTCGAAGCATATGAAACATGCCAAGAGAGGCTAGTCTCTGACTAGATGACTAAGTCGTATAAGCTACGTGTTTCGTGATGGGGCTCTCTGTTCCAAACCGAACGTGGCAAGATACATCGATGAACACACTTCTCTTTTCCCCGCTTCTACAAAGCCTATCTTATAGTCCTTTTGCCACTAACCCTTACAAAGTTGAGGGCACAGTTGTCACAACATGGTGTTCGGCCGACGCTGCCCCGAAAGAAGATTGCCCAGCAACGGAAAAACTCCTTGATTTAGATCAACACCGTTCCATTCCCCGCAAATTCTCCACTTCTGGAGGGCTTGGTATCACGTTCTTGGGATGCATTCTTGCGTTATACGGAAATTTGATGTCGAAATACGCCCTTTCCTTGACGCAATGAGATGGGAGCCGGACAGGCGGATTCTGGACGCAGGTACAAATTGGAAGACTTCAGGCCTGCGGGAGAGCAAGTCAAGCCTGAACTTTGGCTGACCCCTTCCGCTCTTTTCTGCCAATATGTTGAAGACTGCTATCAGTCTGTTAGGTTTACTCGGCTCTGCTGCTGCGCAGAGCGACTCCGTCAAGGTCAAATGGCTTGAAGGAACACCTGAATATCTTAGTGGGGTGACTTTCGGTCTTCCATGGGCCCGTGGACAACATCTCGCCAATGCCACTACCTTCACGGCTTCCGGCGACGCGCAACTCCAATCATGGGTCACTGCGTACTGGCCTGACGGCTCGCTCAAGTGGACTGGACATGCCATCGCGGCGACCGACTTACCCGCCGACGAGTACACTATCACTGCTTCTGGACCTGGGAATTCGACATCGTCACGCCTGAGACGGCAGAGTGGCAGCATCCAGGTCAGCGACTCTGGTGATGTGATCGTGGTCGATACTGGCAAGGTCACTGCTAGCTTTCCTAAATCAGGGAGTGTCCTGGTATCCTCTATAGAGACAGGTGGAAAGACGGTTGGGAAGAATGGCCGTTTAGTCTTGAGGTCTCAAAATGGTACTCCGGACGACGACGAAAACGGCATACCATCTGGCATCGACTACTTCAGCTTCTCCAGCAAGATTGACAATGTCACAGTGTCTGAAGACAACACCGCGCGTGCACTCGTCACCGTAAAAGGAGTGCATTCAGCTGACGGAGATGGTGCACATGATGATTGGCTTCCCTTTGTGGTTCGTTTCTACCTATACGCGAACTCTGAAGCAATTCGCATCATTCATACGATCATCTACGATGGAGATATGAAAACAGACTTCATATCTGGTCTCGGCGTTCGTTTCGACGTCCCACTTGCTGGGGAGGAACAATACAACCGTCACGTGCGCATTGCTGGCGTGGACGGCGGACTGCTACACGAGGCTGTGCAGAGTATTACGGGACTTCGACGAGACCCTGGTACAGCTGTTAAGCAAGCCCAATTCAATGGTTCCGCGACTCCAAACGAAACTACATGGGACACGCGAGTGACGACTCGCACTCAATGGATTCCCACTTGGAGTGACTATCAACTTACTCAATTATCTCCTGACGGCTTCAATCTCCGAAAACGTACCAAAGCTGGTCAGAGTTGGATCAAGATTCCTGGAGGCACGCGTTCAGGTGGCTTGGCTTACTTAGGAGGAGCTACTGTTGGTGGGATGGCACTTGGCCTGCGCGATTTCTGGAAGAAGTATCCTACCAGCCTGGACATATCCAATGCTGCGACCGATGAAGGGTCTATCACTTTGTGGCTCTACAGCCCCCAGGCTGGACCCCTAGACGTTCGTCCATATCACGATGGACTCGGTCAGGACACATATGCGAAGCAACTAGACGCTCTCGAGATTACTTACGAAGATTGGGAGAGTGGATACGATACGCCATATGGCGTTGGTCGCACGAATGAGCTCTACCTGTATGCATTTGCTAGCACGCCTCCCGCAGAAACCCTCGCAACTCTCACCAACAACACCAACAACCCGCCAGTCCTCATTCCAGAGCCTGAGTATATCCGCGACACCAAAGCCATCGGATCATACTGGGATGTTCCTGGTTCTCCCACTAACTCGGTCCAATCGCAGACCATCGAATCACATATGGAATTTCTGATCGAATTCTATACGAAGCAGGTCGAGCAACGCCGATGGTACGGCTTCTGGGACCATGGCGACATCATGCACACTTACGATGATGACCGACACCAATGGCGATACGATATCGGCGGTTACGCCTGGGACAACTCTGAGCTTTCTCCCGATCTCTTTTTCTGGGGCCACTTCCTCCGCACTGGCAGTGCAGACGCGTATCATCTCGCTCACGATCAGTCGCGACATGGTAGTGAGGTCGATTCGTACCATCTGGGCAATTTCACGGGACTTGGTACGCGACATGGTGTTCAGCATTGGTCTGACAGTGCTAAACAAGCTCGTATCTCAACGCCGGTCTACAGGAAGACGCATTTCTACATCTCTGGTGGCGACGAGCGAATAGGGGATATTATCCACGACACGCTTCAGGTTGACAAGGCTTGGGTGATTGTCGACGCCCGCCGTAAGGTCCGGGCTGCTGATGTCGCGTACACTCCTGATCCCGAGGCCCTTTACCTAAACTTTGGCACCGACTGGGCTGGTCTTGCACAAGCTTACCTCATCGAGTGGGAGCGTCGCGGTCCCCGGTGGGAGGAGGCTCGCGAAAAGCTCATTCAGGCATTGGTCACGTACCCCAAGCTGAAGAACGGCTTCGTTACCGGCGAAGCGCTGTACAACTCGCTGACTGGAGCATGGTCACCACCGCCTACCGACCCAAACAATAATGGGAACATCACTGTCTCGCATCTTTCAGGTGTCTTCGGCGTCCTGGAGACCATCGATCAGCTACTTGAGCATTTTGGTTCTTCCGCACCCAACACCACCCAGCCTTTCCTTGATGCGTTCCTGGATTACTGCTACTACTATGGCGCACCAGCCGCTGAGCAAGCTGCACGCTACGGCAACAGCTTCGGCACTCTTAACCTCAAACAGGGCCACTCGCGATTCACGGCTTACGTTGCCAACAGGCGAAACAACGCGACACTTGTGCCGCGAGTATGGAGTGAGTATTTGGGTGATGGAAGCAAGGACGGCCTCTCGCCGAACGCGACTTGGACTACCGTAAGAATCGGCGGGAGCGACGTGCTCATTCCTGTCGATGAGGCTACGTGGGTTAGTACAAATGCGGCGGCGTTGTATGGTGTAGCTGGTATCGAGAATCTGGCGCTCGTTGGGGCACCGGGTGTATCGGCTATCGGTGGAAATGGAACGGCGAAGAGGCACATTTGAGTGCCGCCCATTACGCTCAGTGCTGCGATATTTAAGTTGAAGAGGATATGCATAATGTGTAAGCTGTATTGTGGGTCGATGAATATTCAAGACGTCACATCCGAATATGCGGACGAACGCTTTCGCATATGTTGGCTTATGGTCTATGTTTGTTCTGGCCAACTTGTCCGAGTAATCTCTCTCGTCCTCGTACTTCGTCTTGTCAATTCCAAAGCCATATAGTCCAGGAACAACAGCAATACTCTGGTGCTCTCCATGCCATACCATTTGCCAGTCTTCCATATTTCTCAATACAATATGTCCACTACAGTCTGCTCAAAGATGTGTGGTCTTATTTCGTTCTCGAGTTTTTACACAGACACCGTCCCAGTTTCCATCTCCCCTATTGACTTCATCGTTCTCTTTCCCTCCTTCTTTTGCCTTCTCTCCTCTAGCTTCGCTTTCACAGCACCCCTGACACCCGAACAACACATTGCCGACGCAAATATTGCACTTCCCCCCCATAACAACGCGTTGGCAAGGTTGCACCAAACAGCCCTCCTCATACGTCCCATATTCACACCTTGATAGCGTTCATCAACCCCAGTTGCCAGATACGCTTCGTAAAATACGCCGAAGAGAGCAATCCAAAAGATCGTCAGTACCCACTCGACCATCCAAGAGAAGCGATAGTATCGGACTGTCAGACCATAGATGATCAGGGTGATGAGCGTGCTACCGAATACGACTTGGGCGAATACGAAGCTTGACGTAGACGAGACGCTACCGTGTGCAAGCTCGATGGCATAAGAGATTCCAGACGCGAATGCGAAAATAAGTTGAAGAAGTCGAACGCTGAGTTGAAACAGTGAGACGAGAGGATTGTCAAGCTTTTGGTTGACGGTAGACTTGAAGGAGCTGGGCTTTATGAAATGCTGTTTAACGTAGGGTGGAGGTGGCATGACAGGCGGAGTGTGACGAGATGCAGTTGGTCCAGTATCGGTAAAGGTCGTTTTGCCCATTGTTGTTGCCGTTTCGAAATTTTGCTATTGAATGAGTGGTGAGAAAGTCGTTCGATGTAGGTCTGAAGGCGACGGCGGTGTGAAGGTCGTTTATGTATTTGCCCAGACATGAATGCCAAAACCGCCGAGGCCGAACATGTCCAGAAATAGTACCTACGCTATTCACAGTATCCAATGTGAGCTCATCAATACTGAAGAAGGTGGACTACCAAGTTTGGAAAGAGGATACTGGATACGAGAAGAGAGAGAATACGAGACGAAAGAGGATATGGAAAAAAGGGTGACACGTGACCTTATCAGTCAGCTTGTCTGGAGAAAACCCAAGGGAGATTGTCATCTTCGTATTTCCCTGTAACAGGAATATCAGAGCCGAAACATTACTCAAATTTTGACATGAGATTACCGTTACGACCGTTCACGGAAGTTATGTTTATCTACCATAACCTGATTCAGCCCTATACTACGTGAACTTAACTATGACTCGTGCACTCGAAAATGACACATACTTACCAGCGTGTTCCTCGTTGTTACGGTGTGAGCTTCCGAGCGACGATGTATGAGGACAAGAACGACGCTAGTTCCTAGCAAAACTAAGGTTGTCAACGCGCGTCCATCTCTCCTCCCATTTTGGACGCGACGGCTTGTACCACGCACGCGCTGCATCAACGCTTCCCTCGGCACGCTTGTTAACTTCATTGACGCCATGCAGCACAACTCGCCGCTATCTGAGACCTTGCCAGTTTCTCGAGGGTCGATTACAGCCTCGCCTTCCGCCAATGAACATGATCGCCATATCGGCACTACTGCTGGAAGGATAACGCGAAAATCGCACCGCAAATCGCGTGCAGGCTGCAAGAATTGCAAGACCCGTCGGATCAAGGTGTGTAGCCACGACATGCCATTCCGATTAAGTCGAGTTTCGGTTCTTAGCAACCAGCGCATCTCAAAGCATGCTCATATGCAAGACTCTTCAAGACGTTGGAGACTACAGAAACTCTCTTGCTGGTACTTTTTGACTACCTTGTTTTCGGTGAAATAGATGAAGCAGACGGATTGTGACCTGGAACTAAACTTTGAACAGTGCGATGAGACGAAGCCTCAGTGCGCGAATTGTAAACGGCGGGGGGTTCACTGCGATCTTACTTTGCGAACCACGGCCACATCTCCTCATCCAGAACGCGATGACAAAACCAGCGCTGTAGACTTGCCGATGTCTGAGATCGAGCTGACTTACCACTGGACTACCTCAACATGCCACTCTATCTCAGCTTGGTCTGAAGGTGCGACAACTTGGCAGGCGCTCATGGCCGATATGGGGTTTGATCATCCATATGTAATGCATCTACTGTTCGCGCTTACAGCTCTCCACCTCGCATTCTGCCGTCCATCTCGGAAAGAATTATACACTACAACTGCGGACTATCACTACGAACGTGCGTTGGCATTGGTTACGCCAGAGATAGCAAGCATCAATGCAAGCAACTGCGATGCCGTCCTAATATCGGTTCAGACAATCTGCTTCATCAGCTGGGCTCGTGGGCCTCAACCCGGAGAGTATCTCGCATTTGGCCAAAATGGTCGATCTGATTGGCTTGTAATGTTTCGCGGCATTAGAACTACACTTGAGAGTCTTGGAAGAGATCAATTCGTTAGGAGCCATGTTCCAGCGTTACGATATAAAGGCCGCCCCCTGTCAGTACAGGATGCGCCAGCGGCATATGAGAAGCAACTCGACGAACTCCATGGTCACATATCAGCTATTTCGAAAGACACTCCTGAGAGCGAAGACAACATTAGTGCTGTTGAAATCCTTCGCTCATGTTATGAAAATCGCTATCAAGGCATAGATGGAGAGTACCACATTGCATTTGCATGGCTTTTTCGTATGAAGGACGACTTTCTGGATCGACTTCAGCAACGTGATCCGACTCCTCTTCTCATCTACGCGCACTTTGTCGTGTTGATGCACGATATGGAGCGTTTCTGGTACATGAAGGGCTGGACACATCATGTCATGGGTGGAATATTTGAAGCCCTTGCCGTGGAGCATAGAATGTGGATCAGGTGGCCGATGGCAATGATTGGGTGGATCGCCCCCTGATATGGACCTTGACAGCATATGTTCATTGAAGAAGCAAATACTCGTGATTACCAGTTTGGTGAATCCCCACTCTGTGAAGCTTACGCCTGCCGGTTCTTGGTCACGCTTGGAGTTTTCGATAGGCCATGTTGAAGTTGTACTCGTGTCATCTGTGAGTTGGACATCTAAATTTGCATCAGCAGTGAAAATGGATGACGTTTACCAAGTTGATGAGTGGACGGTACGAAGTTGCAGGCTGTGGCGCGTTATATTCGTTTTAGCATAGTATGGACTCCATACGGTGGCCGGAACAATCAAATTTCAACAACGCAAAGGTAAAGTAACCAGTCCCAAGCTATGTAGAAGTAGCAGTAGGGGTTCAGCGCAAGACTCGAGGCAGGGTGCTGAGTGAAGGTGGGCATGTTTGGAAGTAGGCTGAGAACAGCGTTTGCCGTCACATGCTAGTTTACAAAAGCCAATTGTAGCGTGCCATTACAGAGTAACATAGTGCTTGTAAAGCTTTTATTGTTGAGGGTTTAAACTAGAAGTACACGTTCTTTACATCTAATGGGTTTAACCAACCACTTCACTGAATGCTCTTCGGCAATTCCCCAGATCTCTGTGAGGCCTTGGTGAATATCAAACTCCTCAGTGAGCTTCTTGGTTTGATCGAAATCAACCCAATGTTCAGCTAGCTCAATGAATTTGGCATTCACAAACAGGTCCAGGTTGCTTAGGGTGCTGTCACCCTTTCTAGATTTCGTCGACATCCTCTGTCCGGATCGGGTGCTTGGAGTCGTGTGCGTTGACGAAGCTAATGACTTTCGCAAAACCGCTGCGTGACCCCTTGAACGATTGTAAACATAAATGATGGTATCTTTGTTATCCTGACCATCAGGTTGGATCTATAACTAATACACCATATCTGCGACTCTTCTCGCAAAATTTCACACCCCTAGGACTAGAACTTCGCCCTCTCTGCAATAAGATGCATTCCCAGCAGGGAAAGCCTCCAAGGAGTATATATGCTTCGGTGTGGTTGTAAACGGCAGCGGGTGATTGTTAACCGGACGGAGGTGAACCAACACAATGCCCTGACACATACGTAGAAGCTAGAGTATCACTAACAAGTACTTACGCGGTTAGCTATGCAACTGGGTACGTGAAAGGCAAAACTCTTACCACTTTTTGCAGAAGCGAGGTCAACAAGTTATGAATTGTTATGATCCGGCGCCCCGATCACATATGTGGGATGCCCCATGTCGTCGGCCGAAAGCATCAGTCGAGGATCAAGAGTAGCATTACATTTCTCGTTGTTGAGTGAGGACACGTATGGAGTCGACGGCAAGGTATGATAACCAGAGGATGGGCTTTGAGCTGGTGTGATGTGGTCGAGTGATAACCTGTTCTGAGGTCGTGTCCCATAAGTGCTTAATTTCGGTAGTGCTGGACGATGATGGCAGTGCACAACTTTATGAACCAAGTTAGCTGACTTGTGCTGTTCATCCCACGGAGTCACTTACCAGAAGCGTCCCTAAGCGCACTACCAAAGCTGTGCCGCAAGCCATATAGTGCACGATCCAACACTTGCTTGTTGATTTGGTGATCCAAGCGAGCAAGCGAAAAAATAAACGCTAAACTGTCATTCTTCACAATCGGCGCCTTGTCGAAAGCTTCTTCGAGGGCCTTCATAAGCGTATGTTCGTCGATGCCCAGATCTGTAGCGAAGGAGGTGAGTGCTAGTTTGCTTTCGAAAGTCCCTGACATGACGACCTAGTTGAAGAAGACCGTCGTGTGAGTCATGCTGTAGTGTAGTGACACGAGCTTTCTTTGTTGGTTGAACGCTTGGCATCTTCTATGTTGATGACGTAGCAAGTGAAGGTAAATCTGTGAGCGTTGAGTCACTGTATACACCACATCAATGAAACGAAATTGAAGCAAAGCACGGACATATTCACAGGCAAAGATGGAAGATTGAAAGACGAATATTTATAGAAGAAGCCAAAAACACTACGATCCAAAAGTATAAACAAAACAACAAGCTGTCCAGAGCATGAACCAATTATGTACAACCCACTCTCAACACATACTGTGTACACTGCCTAGGACTTTCGAAGCTCATTTACAGAAACCTTGAAATATTCCAAGCTAGCCACACCCATCAGGGCAAGCTTAGCAAGAAGCACCACCGCTGGGGATGTTGGCGCAGGTGGAGCTCTTCTTGCCGCCGGTAAGGGCGTTACCGGACCAGGTCCAGTTGGAGCAAGCACCCTTTCCGCACAGAATGTAGACGTCAGTACCGCTGGAGGCGATGCTACCCTTGACGTTCTTGACGGTAAGGCCGGTGATGGGCACACCGGTGGTGGGGGATCCAGTGGGGCTGCCGTTCTCGTAATCCTGCTCGATGACAATGCCGTACTTGCTGATGTTGCTAAGGGTGATACCGCTGTATGTCACACCGGAAACCGAGCCAGTAGCGCCGTAGACGGTCTTGATGCGGACACCGTTGTCGGAGTTCTTGATGGTGGAGTCAGAGATAGTGACGTCCTTGACGACGTTGTCGGAGCGGCCGCCGACTGAACCGATGCTGAGACCGTGACCGCCGGAGCAGGTACCCTTGGTGAAGACGATGTTGGTACCGCTGTTGATAGCGAGGCAGTCATCCTGGTTCTTCACGTTCGCGCCGGTGATGGTGATGCCAGTGGAGCTACCGACATCGAAAGCATCGGTGTTGTGGCCACCGTTGGTGACGTCTCCGGCTGAGTTGTCAATGGTGATGCCACTCAGGGTAAGGTCGGTCGAGGAGTTAATGCTGAAGCCCTGAACAGGGGTGTTCTTGACGTTCAGGTTGCTGATCGAAGACTGCTTCATGGAGTGGGCGTAGAAGAACTTGGGCTTGGTCTTTCCACCGTTGGAACCCTTGCCGTCCCACCACTTAGCACCGTTGGCGTCGATGACATGGCCGGAGGCACCCTGAACGGTGATCTTGGTACCAGAGACCGAGATCAAGGGGCCCTCCCACTCCTTGTAGCCGAAGGAGGTAGTGCCAGAGAAGATGACAGTCGTTCCGCTGGTGAGCTTGGTAAGATCAAGAGTCGTTCCGGCTGGGACAGCGATGTTGCTGAGGGTGATGGTGCTGCAAGCAGCCTTGCCCTTGATGGCAGCGGCGGCGGTCGTGAAGGTGCAGCTGCTCGCACGAGCATCCAGGCTGGTGGGAACAGCAGACACGAGCGCACCGGCGCTGAGGATAAGGGATGCGAGATACATATTTGGTTTGGTGTTGAAAGAGTGTGGGTATGGACAAGAATTGAAGAAGTGAAGAAAAGAGTGAATGAATGAATGTAGTTGATGGCTTGATGAATATTATGAGATGGAGGAGCAAGAGGTCTTTATAGATCATCCCCCCGATGTCATGGGCCTGTCAAATCCCAGCTCAAACAGTGTTCTAGAGGGAATAGTGTGGATCTCATCGTTAAGCTTGTCGTTCTGGGCAAGGCTTGTGTGCACGTTAGATTGAAGGCGGCGCGGAAATTGAACTGTCCGAGCGCGGGTGGCTGTTCGGCGGGCGTGTTTGACAGATCAGCCACCAATTATCCGAGAAGTGGAGACGCCGTTCCTACGAGTGGTGTTGATACGCATAATGGGGATTCTATATCTTGACAGCGGGTTTGCACTCACCTGGTAGAGCACTAAACAGCCAAACGGATGCTTCAATTCACACAGACGCTCGGTCCGACAGTCAAGCTTTTGTCCAAGAAATAAGAAATTTCTTGTCTTACCTCAGAGCAAGGCTTGTTAATCTGCGCGAGTAAGTGTGAAACGAAACGAGCAGGGAGCCCCAGGTCCTGGTGTGTTGCACCACTTAGTGGCCCACGGCTTCCAGAAGCCGATCCCAAGTCCATGGATTGTATGATATTTTCCGATTGATGGAATTGCTGTGCCTGGATGCGCATGGCCTGTTGGTGATGCCATGTAGGAGAAGTGTGATGCAGTTGACGTTTAATCTACTCCAGATTGGGGATAGCTTGCCCGGCAAGCGGCTCAAGCAAAGCTAGTTGACCCACATCGCCTTGTCACAATGCATCAGGCAAAACAACCTCCCCCAAACTTGAAAGGATGCGTCTCGGAGTAATAAATTCGGCGATGAGCCCCGCCCCTAAAGTAAATGTCCTTGGTCGGCTATCTACAGAGGCCAGAACAATATGAGAATACGGGAATATGTCCGGGTGCTACAAAATCATATATCTTGATTGGCTGAATAACCGATCGACAATGGTTGATTGGCCGAATGGCTGACCGACTGTATTGCTTTGTTCCCACTTTGATCTGGGCCACAGCCTTTGTAACATGTCCACAGCTACGATCTCACAGCGTTTTATGTCTGTGCGTCCACATGGCTACAAACCGTACCACTTTCATCTACCGGTATCTCGGGCCCATAACACGATATGTCTACAGTATGTAATCAGGATGTTTCAGATCTCACATGTAGTAGAAATATCGCGCTCTGTCTTACATCGTTGTAACTTGCCATCCAACTGATACTCATCTAACGCACGGGCAGCGGAATTATTGGCCCCAGTAAAATTAGTTGAGGGCCCCTGTATGATAACATAGACATCGTCAACATGTGGCATAAGTAATGAAAAGCAAGTGTGAAGTACATTAAAACGATTCAAGACTCACGTGTAGCTAAAAGCTTCAATGACTGACAGGTACTTTTACGCATACTTGTCACCCTCCAAAGTTTAGGATAGTATAACAGAAAGGCAAAAGCCATGGACATCCATACATACTTTATAGTCGTTAATGCTCGATAAGACTATGTGAAGCTATCTAGATCATGCTACCCCAATGCGCTCGGCCTCCTAACTATAAATGGTCTGTTGGGTAAGCCATCGACAAACAATCCCCACGCCAACCAATTCCTCAGCAAGGCCTGTGCCATGAGGATGATCTCCCTTCTCACTCCGGCCAAATCCTGCTGCCTGACCTCCATGGTCATGATTGCACCCTGAACCGGCCTCACAAGATACCTAGCTAGCCAGTCCGCGCACCAAAACAGATACAAGCAGCGCGTGCGAAAGATCTGTAAATCAGCATCTTGGATCCATGGGTCAGGAACAACTTGAGCCTCCTTAGGTCCATCGAGTGCACTGCCAATTGCAGCCGCAAAGGACGCGATAGACGGTAGCAGAGACATGTCGTCGATGAAACCCGTACTGATTAACTCAAAGCAGCGCATTTCGATATGTGACGCTAGAGGTTTAAGCTGGCGTACTGGCACAAGATCGTTGTTTGTGAACGGACACTGTGTGATGATCTGTAAATACTGTGCCAGGCGTTGGAATATAATTTCTCTAGGGAGGTCACGGATGTACTTCCGTGCCCATTCTTGCTGCTCGGCTACGGGAACTTGGGGGAAGAGGTCTATACCGAGGTTCAGGTGGACGTCGCGGCGCGCTTTGAGGCATATCCTGTCTAGAAGACTAGAAGGCGAGTCGTAATTGCCAGAGATTGGTATGTCGTGCTCCAGATCAAGGATCTCGGGAGGAATGCAAGCGTGGTTTTCCTTCATGTAGGCATCGAACCGCTGTTCAAGGGAAGTCTTCGTGGGCGTTGGAGGGGGTGTTGGCGGCGAGATCGAGATATTGAGCGACAAGAGTTTCGAGAATATTGCACTCAAAGAGTTGGGATCGAAAAGCAACCGGTGGAAATGAGCATCATAGTCGTGTATTGGAAAGTTTGTGAGAAGTTGGGTTAGATTGAGATGGTCTTGTTTGACAGCATCTACAGAAATCATGTTGAGGTCATCGTTTGTGACAACGTTGACGTGAAAGTCTAAAGTTATGCTATTTCGTACAACTCCAGGATTCTGGCAGTCGTAGTACAACGCCGCAGACTGAGAGTTGTATATAACAGTCATCAGTGTCTCTTGTCCTAGGTGCCGGAGGGCTGCGAGTGGATGAGGTGTGGCATCGCCAGCAAGGAAGATATGGTGTGTGCCAGATGGACTGCTGGGCTTGCCATCACGAATCTCCCAAACTACGGTTATACGATGATGATCGAATGCATCACCAGAATCACCTTCCATATGGAAGGCCTGCACTCCTGTCGTTGCCGAGCCCTCCGGTGCTTTCCACTTGTGGGCATATGCAGCGTCAGCTACGATCGGCCCCCCCATTCGGTAGGCTATGAGCGCCACGAACAGCGGATGTAGCAACGCTTGATTGACGGATGCGTTTTGGAGGAGCTCGGTTTTGTAGGCAAGTGATGTATATCCGCTCAAACTGGACTCATTCATAACCTCCGCATACGCGCCTATCAAGGTATTTCCGTTCGGAGCGTCGTCCTGGGATTCTTCCGAATTTATTGCAACCGCTTTGTTAATTTCAAGGGTCTCTGCCATGTACACAAATCGGCGTACAAGCTGCAAGCCAGTATTGTCGTCGGTCGTAGCGGATCGCAAGGTATTGATGATCGTCTGACGATACTGTTGCACTCTCCTAGTAGCCTGTACATCCTTTAGTGTTTTGTGCAGAACACGCGTCTCATAGCGGCAAGCAACTCTATCTGTAACCAGTTTGCCTTGGTCGCAGGCAGGCACTGTGATGCCAGCGCGAAAAAGTTGCGATATCCCCATGTTTGGTATGTAGAGTCCTTAGTTGTGAAGATGATGTAGTAAAAGAGAATCCCTCCAGTGAGAGGGTAGACAATGAGCTTATGAAGACGGTGGTGGTAAACAAACTGTGAGAGAGATCCTCTTATCGCTGATTGTTCGCCTAGACGCGAAGGCTTGATGATCTCAAACCAATTGCTGAGCTTGAATGAAGGGTTGTTAAAGAGGTCAGCGCTAGGTGAAGGTGGGTTATCCTGATGTCGTTCTTTTGGTTGACGAAGAGAGTCAAATATCGGACCCGTAAAATCAAGGGCCTGCAGCTATTCTCAAATTCAACCACTCTCGCTGTGTTCATAAAGCTGTCTGTACAATTTTCGTTTGCTCAAGAGAAGCTCATCATAGTCTTGGAGACACCATAAAGAAGCCGAGTGTAGCTTGAACCTCGCATCACATACCTCTGAGGTAGACACATTCGAGAGTAATGCGGTGACTTTGCTGTGTGTGAAAGGGCAGAAGATGTTGTTTGTTTCATTGCTTTCTAAGTTTGTGTGTTTGATGGACACGAGACGACGATGGTGGAAAAGAAACAGGCAGAGAGGCTCTCGGTTGGCAGAAATACTAGAGACTAAGATGCAGCGAAATTTAAGAACAGCTTGACAACTGCTTTTACGATTAGTGTCGGGGACTTACACCTAAATCCCGAACAGTGTACGCCTAGCGTGCACTTTTGTGCAACTTATCAGTGTGGTTTGGCGGCTTGTATGAACCACAGAGAACGCGGTTTACGTCCCGTTTCTACACTAAACGAGAGCCCCCATAGATCATAAAACTTTGACCCGCTTGTAGCTCAGTCTCACGAGCTGTTGCGTCTTGTGGATTTCATTCCCTTCGAGGGCTCGGTGTCTGTGTCTGGAGACATTGTGCGCTTCAGACCAACCCGTGGAGTATCCCCCCGCCGGCTCGACGACGGCAGCTACCATATAGAAACAGCATTGCGGGGATCGCTCATAAGGTCGTGTTTGGTGGATACCACAAGCGTGTCTGTGATTCAGAGATATCGCTTCTTGGTGAAGTTCATCGCGGGTAAGCTGCAATCATGAGCTTGTTGTGGGTGAGTTCCGTCGGGTGGCTCTATCACAGGCTCGGTGGTAAACTTTGTCGCGAGGTATCGGCTAGTAAATTTACACATACAATATGTAAAGCTTAAGATACACATAAGGATACAAAATCTTTCAAGTTCAAGAAGTCAACTCGAAGCACACTTGGATGGTAATAGATAGTTTGGTTCCTGGCATATCGACCCCGCTTGATGGCGCCGGTCGATGACGTGTGACATTTATGAATTTCCCCTTACGGTGGCCGATACAAACCAACAGCGCACAGACCTCTCACTTCCCAAGAAAGCGACAGCACATCCCTGACACGGTCCCACAAGCATGAATGCCTTTTTCCCACGCCCATTCAATTACCTCAGAAGCTCTCTGATACCCTCGGTATCACACTCTTGGATCTCTGCGCGCTGCCCGAGTGCGACAAGAAGGATGAGCTCAGTAACACAATCACAACCCGTGCGACCTCGGCGGTTCGCCCCGCTGAACCCGGAGAAGAAGGTGCAGGGCGACGATCGACCGGTATTGAAAGGCATAGTTTTTGATGTTGATGGGACGTTGTGTAAGTATTTGGTCGCAGGTTGTGTAGTCGCCGGTCATCCCACGATCATCATCGTCCTCACAAGTTGTTCCCTTCTGACGTTTCATGCTAGGTTTACCACAAACTTACATGTTCCAAGAAATGAGGTAACAAACCATCGTCAATCAGACTCTAACGAAATAACGATTCTGAAAATTACTAGAGCGGCCTTGGGTATCACCAAAAGCGTAGACATCCTCGATCACATCTACTCGCTTCCGGCGGCCGAGCAGGAAGATGCCCAGGAAAAGATACGCGCCATCGAGCGCGCAGCAATGAAGAGTCAGAAGCCGCAAGCCGGGCTCGTCGAACTTATGGATTATCTGGATTCAAGAAACATCAAGAAAGGGATTTGTACGCGGAACTTCGATGCGCCAGTTGAGCACCTGCTTAATACGTTCCTTCCATCGTCCAAATTCCATCCCATCATTACCCGAGAGTTCAGACCGCCAAAACCCGATCCTGCCGGCATCTTGCACATTGCCAAAGATTGGATGCATGAAGATGGGAGCTTTTTAATTATGGTAGGTGACAGTGTAGACGACTGTACGGCTGGATATCGCGCGGGTGCAGCAACAGTGTTACTTGTTAATGATGTGAACAAGCACCTCGTCGAGCATCAGCATACGGATCTTGTCGTCAAGCAGCTTGACGACCTGATTGAAATTCTGGAGAACGGCTTTGAGGGGAGGGTTGAAGCGAATGTGTAAGACGCGGAAAGCAAAAGGCTGATAGAAGAGATTATTGCGTGCATCAACAATGCATCTTGTATGAAGGTATCGCGCGTGATAATTGCTCGATTTGTGTTCGCGCGTGTAACATCTTTTCATGCAAGCACACACATAGAAGCCCGCTGTATTTAATACACACACATGTATATTACTTCAATATACTGTGCATACTGCGGCTATCAGTTCGCAACGTGAAAATAAAGTGCGGCGTTAAGCCACAGGGCGCCTCTTGAGCCACCCATGACGTCCGACCGAGGCTCTTCCGCGCTATCGTCGCGATGCCCATTGAGCTTTCTCAAGCAATCTACACTCCCGCCACGCGTTTTCTCGACGTTTACACGATCTCTCATAGGTTGAACCTACATTACCTATCGTCCAATGTCACTCTAATCTCTGATCACTCACCTTCCTCATGCAGTGTAGATATGCGGTGTTCAAGCATGTCGCACGGCTCATGATGCTATGATCGTCCGTTTGTAACAGTGGCGTCAAACTGTGCTCTTGCCTTCTTCATTTGGAAAGCTTATTTCCCTTAGTATGCGACAGGCGTAAACAGGTCCCAGTATAAACTCTCATTTCGTCCCCTTCTTTGTTCGTTGTCGCTATTATCTTCCTTAGCGTCGCATCAATATCATTCGCTATGAGGTACGCTTTGTTTGCGGGCCTACTGGCCTTTGCCACAGTTGATTGCAGGTCGACGTCTCATGTCGATGTCGAGAACCTGCGCCGAGTACCTGAGGGTTGGAGTGAGGTTGGTGCTCCGGCACAGGACCGCAAGTTGCATTTCCGTATTGCTGTTCGCTCGGTGAGTTTCGGCTTCGGTTTCAATTGGCTTGATAACTAATTTTGTATGCAGCCGGACCAAGATTTATTTGAGAGGACACTCTTGGAGATCTCAACCCCTAGCCACCCGCGCTATGGCCAACACTTGAAGCGTAACGAGCTCAAGGATCTTATCAAACCACGAGCGGAGTCTACCGACGCCGTACTCGGATGGTTGGCACAATCCGGTATCGACGCTCGAGACATCGAGAACGATGGAGAGTGGATTAATTTCCACGCACCAGTTGAGAGAGCTGAATCAATGATGGGCACGACATTCAAGACGTATCAAAGCGAAGTGCGTCCGGGTCTCAAAAGAATACGTTCTTTGAGCTACGCAGTGCCCATGGAGATACGCGATCACATCGAAATGATACAGCCAACTACTCGCTTTGGCCAAATCAAAGCCGCGTACAGCCAAGTCCTATCCCACGAGGCAGTGCCTTTCTCCATCTCTGCAGTCAACGCTACCTGCAATTCGACCATTACGCCAACATGTCTTGCAGAGCTGTACAACTTCGCCGATTACAAAGTCAGCCCCAAGGGTAAAGTGACCTTGGGTGTGAATGGTTTCCTAGAGGAATACGCCCGCTTTGCCGACTTCGCTCAATTCGCAAAGTTGTATGCACCTCAGGCTGTCAACAGCACATTCTCTTGGACCTCTGTCAATGGGGGTGTTCTTGACCAGAACTCTACGAGCGACAGCGTGGAGGCCAATCTCGACATCCAGTACACGGCAGGTATTGTAGCACCAATCATCAAAACCAACTACTTCAGTACTCCCGGTCGCGGCGAACTGGTCCCAGATCTTGACCAACCCGACCAGAGTGAGAACGGAAACGAACCCTATTTGGATCTCTTTACATATCTGCTTGGGTTGCCAGATGCAGAGCTTCCACAAGTGCTTACCACGTCCTACGGCGAGGATGAACAAAGCGTCCCGCCTACATACGCCAAGTCCGTTTGCAACCTGATCGGTCAACTCGGTGCTCGCGGAGTATCTGTAATCTTCAGCAGCGGCGACACCGGCGTAGGATCAGCCTGCCAAACCAACGATCAAAATAAAACCACGCGATTTCTCCCAATCTTCCCCGCCGCATGCCCATACGTTACATCAGTCGGCGGCACCACGTATATCTCGCCCGAACGAGCGGTTGGTTTCTCCTCGGGAGGCTTCTCAGATCTCTGGCCGCGCCCGGCGTATCAAGATAAGGCTGTGCGCAAGTACCTCAAGAAGCTCGGCAGTCAGTGGGAGGGACTTTATAATCCTGCCGGTCGCGGCTTCCCCGACGTTGCTGCGCAGGGTCAGCGCTTCCGTGTAATTGACAAGGGTAGTCTGAGATCAGTGGCTGGTACCAGTGCCTCAGCGCCAGTTTTCGCTTCTGTGGTTGCATTGCTGAACAATGCTCGCCTTGCTGCAGGCAAGCCGGCACTAGGTTTCCTCAACCCGTGGATTTATGAGCATGGTTATAAAGGATTGAACGATATCGTTGATGGTGGCTCGTCGGGCTGCACGGGCAGGGACATTTACTCTGGATTACCAGCGCCCTTTGTGCCGTACGCTTCGTGGAATGCTACCAAGGGGTGGGATCCTGTTACTGGGTATGGCACACCAAATTTCGAGGAGCTGCTCAAGATCTCGCAAGGTGGTGGTTATGCTGGGCGACGTGGCTTGGACGGCAAGTTTTAATCTGTGGTGGATGTTTATAACATAGTCTTATCTACCTCTTGCTCGGTTGACAACTACGTGCGAAAAATCCGTGATTATTGTACGCCTTGAGTATAATTGGCATACGCTTACCAGTCAGCTAGCTTTGTAGTATTGGATTTTACAGTCTAGCTTTGTGATTTGGCTGAAAAGAACATGGCTTAACTTGAGGTATTTCTGTGTTATTTCGAAGCTGCTCAAGCTTGTTTCGCAACAATCATTTCGTTCCAATAATTCTTGATCATGGACTAGCCGCTCAATCCTCTGCGAATTTTGGTTCTCAAAAAAAACAAAATCAGTGAATGACGTAATCACTTCAACTCAAAATCGTACCTGCCTGACGCATGCTTACGAACTTAATCCCCGGAAATACAAACCCAAACCCTCGCCTCAAATCGTTACATCTTGCATCAATGTTCCACTGAACTCTCGCATGACGCTCCGACTCCCTAGCCCGTGGGTGCCTTACCGCCAGATGGTTCGATTCGCCGACGCCGCCTCAACATGCATTTCGAGCTTCCTCATCTGGTTAATGCATTACAGGTAGTGCGGCTTTATCTGCTATCAAGCATTGACCATTGCTCTCGGCCATGCTTGATCCTACGGCATAGTTCAAATCGGACACGAGGCGGGTGAAGAGCTAATTTCCACTGGAAGGATTCGAGTTGAGTGGGCGACATCTTGCCCTGTTTTCCACGCCGTGCGTGAGGCGATAGGCGAGGGGTATGATGGGGAGATACGACAGCTATCAGTCGGAATCGACAAAGCGGCTCTTTTAAGCAGTCCGCATCGCCCGTTAGCAGGGTACATGACTTGCCAGAGCTTAATGCCGGATGTGGCGAGGCTTGTTCCCCCGCTGTTTTCGATAAGTCGAACTGCATCCTATCGTTGCTTCGTGTTGATTGTTGCGCTCTCCTACGACGCGCGTATTGAGTTGAGGCTGTGTTCAAGTATCAAGCAATCCATGGCTGAAATAGTATTGAAATCCAGTATTCCCAACTGGTTGCCTGACAGGTGAATGGTCGGATCAAAGGCAAGAAACGATGCCTCCTGCCTAATTCGGTATCGAATGTCACGCCTGCGCCGTTCGGTTCAATGCAGGATTCCCGATAGGCATTTACAAGCGTCCGTGTTACGCGTTGGTAACTACACATTGAGGTGACGTCGATATCCGACAATAGTATATCAAGGCTCTTGTTCCCGAAAGTTAGCTCTGTGTCCGTCAAAGTCATCATGCAGTTGCTCTCCATCATTGCCCTTGGTGGCCTTACAGCCAGTGCCTCCGCACGAAGCGTTCAGGCCGTCGGAAAGAAGGCGTCCGACTTTCCCAGACCTCGATTTGGATTTCCGGAGCGCACAGTACAGCACCAGAAGCGCCAGGCGACATCTATCATCACGACTGATGCGTCGAAGAGTATGTTAATTCTGATTCCCACGAACATATCGATACGCAGAGCTGGTTATCATCGAGACATTTTGCGATCGTCGTCCAGAAATTGCTTAGTGTTTTGAATATATGCATAAGCTCTTTGCGCTAGATATAGTAACGTTTCAGAGTGTAACACATGCTGATCTCTTCCAGGCTTCACCGTCAATGGTACCGCTGGCGCAATTCCAGATGTCGACTTTGACATTGGCGAGTCC
The DNA here is from genome assembly GCF_010015815.1 of Dothidotthia symphoricarpi CBS 119687. Taxonomy (NCBI): domain Eukaryota; kingdom Fungi; phylum Ascomycota; class Dothideomycetes; order Pleosporales; family Dothidotthiaceae; genus Dothidotthia; species Dothidotthia symphoricarpi. Next base: position 576,657 of record NW_022985026.1, read on the forward strand.
TACGCCGGTCTTCTCCCTATCAGCAGCAAGACAAACGAGACATCAGAGCTGTACTTCTGGTTCTTCCCATCCGAGAACGAGGACGCGAGTGATGAGATCACGATCTGGCTCAACGGTGGACCCGGGTGCTCTTCTCTGGAAGGGTTTCTACAAGAGAACGGCCCCATCTCATGGCAATACGGCAGCGGCCCAAAGCCTGTCCCAAACGACTGGACATGGAAAAATCTAACTAATATGGTTTGGGTAGAACAGCCTGTAGGGACGGGATTTACACAAGGAACCCCTACGGCGACCAGTCAAGAGGAGGTAGCGGAGCAATTCCTGGGATTCTTCAAGAACTTCGTCGATACTTTCGGTCTGAAGAACCGCAAGGTCTATATCACCGGCGAATCTTATGCGGGACGATATGTGCCGTACATTGCGGACGCCATGTTGAGCAAGAACGACACGGAGTACTACAACGCCAAGGGAATTATGTTCTACGACCCCAGCGTGGCTGAGGATGCGCTACTTGAAGACATCCCAGCTGCTGGTTTCCTAGACAAATGGGCTGGGCTCTTCAACTTGAACGAGTCTTTCACGGAGGATATCCACAAGCGTGCCGCTGAGTGCGGATACACCGACTACATGGAGACATATCTCACCTTCCCACCTCCCGGCAAGTTTCCCACGCCTGAGAACAACGCCTCGGTCGCCGGCTGCGCGATTTGGGGAGACATCTTTGATGCTGTCCTATTGACAAACCCCTGCTTCGACGTTTACGCTGTTGCGACCACTTGCCCCTTGCTCTGGGACCCTCTGGGTTTCCCCGGTTCCTTCGATTACGTTGTTGCCGGCACCGAGATCTACTTCAACCGCACTGCCGTGCAGAAAGCGATCAACGCGCCCATCCAACCCTGGGCTGAATGCTCCGGTGGCGTCCTCGACAAGGACACTTCGCCGCAATCCAGCTGGGAAGTTATACCGCGCGTCATCGAGAAATTGGACCGAACTATCATTGTGCACGGCGAACTCGACTACATCCTCCTGTTCAACGGCACACTCATGGCCATTCAGAACATGACCTGGGGCGGCCTTCAAGGTTTCCAGACCGCACCCTCCGACAAGTTCTACGTCCCATACCACGACGACCTCAGCTTGACGAGTTTGAGCGCTAAGGGCGAGATGGGCATTACGCACACGGAACGTAAGTTGACGTGGGTTCAGCAGGCACTGAGTGGACACATGGTGCCGCAGTACCAGCCCAGCAGCGCGTACAGGCAGTTGGAATTCTTGCTCGGCAGAATTGAGAGCTTGACCTCCAAGGTGCCGTTCACGACACTGGGAAGCCAAAACGGAACGGTCGCCAAGAGGGATTTGGGTGTTATGAACGATGGATTGAAGAAGTGGTACTAGAGTAGACGCCCGAGGATTACGACGTGTATGTAATGTATTGAAACGACTCACAATCAATTATTGACGACTTTTGAAATGCAATTCCACGGTAGAAACGCCGAGGGGTTACCAGATGACTAGGGTCAGTGTACATGCATTCTCTCCAAGTGATCGTATATTTGCTTCTGTTATGTGTGCAAACTGGGAAGATCTAGACGGAGAGGATTCCCGCATTGGGTGAACTTGCTGGAGTTCTTTATTACGACCAGCGGCTTATATCAAAGAGATCCTTTGCTAGGTGCCATGTTGATAGACGTTTGTGGCGGTGCAGTCGTTTTGAAGCCATGGTTTGGAGCAAGCAGAAGCAGGGAAAGAACGAGCCCCGCATGATCCTCCATCATTGCTCCATAGCGACCATGTGTTGAGGATCATTGGCAGCGTGTTTCTTGCACTGCAGTCATGCACATACAATACTTTCCTCATGCGGTTCAGCTGTCTCGCTCGTTCATCGCCCGAGCATGCTAGCCAAGATGACTCGCGTCGAGCCTCCCCGCGTTGACGCCATTTCCTCCGACAAATCACCACCACCACCACACCCACCATGACTCGTCCACAGCCTCAATCGCCCTCGGCCTCTCTTCCCTACGACAAAACTCCTTCATTATGGGTTCCTCGGAACGCCCCCTGACGCGCGCGTCAATTGAAGCCGCCCACGCGCTCATCAAACCACACATCCACAGCACCCCCGTCCTCACCAACACGACACTATCGAACCTCGCATCTACACCCCAAACACCCGAAGCACTTCATGGCACGCCATGGGAGGGACAGAAGCCTGCGACGCCAAAGGTGCGGCTGTTCTTCAAGTGCGAGAACTTCCAGCGCATCGGCGCATTCAAGGTGCGCGGCGCCTTCCACGCCGTCATACGCTTGATCGAAGAGCAGGGTATTGAAGAGGTCAGACGGAGAGGGGTCGTGACACACAGCAGTGGTATGTCTCTTGTATGTTTGGAACTGAGAGATGGACGAAGAAGCTGACATGTACACGCGACAGGAAACCACGCGCAAGCCCTCGCCCTCGCTGCGAAGACCTTCTCCATCCCCGCGCACATCGTCATGCCCAAGATCAGCACGCCCTCCAAGATCGCTGGCACGCAAGCCCAGGGCGCTATTGTGCACTTCTCAGGCTCGACGTCGCAAGAGCGCGAAGCCGTCGTCGCCGACGTGGTTGCGAAGACAGGCGCGACTCTCATCCCGCCCTACGACCACCCTGATATCATACTCGGCCAGGGCACCATGGCGCTTGAGTTGCAGGAGGAGGCGGCGGAACTCATGAACAAGAAACCAGAGTTGGGCATACACGGCGAGAGCAGCAAGGGTCTCGACGCGCTGATAGCACCGTGTGGCGGCGGTGGCATGCTCAGCGGAAACGCCATCGCATGTCACGACACAGGCATCAAGGTCTTTGGCGCAGAACCATCATTCGAAGGTGGTGACGATGCGCGACGAGGCGTTGCAGCAGGGGAGCGCGTGACGACCGTCAAGACGTTGACTATCGCAGATGGCCTGCGCACACCACTGGGCGAGATCACTTGGAAGATCATCTCGGACGCAACCTACGTCGCCAGCCTGTACGGTGTAACGGAGCAGAACATCAAGGACGCGATGAAGCTCGTGCTAGAACGAATGAAGTGTTTTGTCGAACCCAGTGCCGTCGTAGGCCTGGCGACAATCCTGTATAACGAGGACTTTAGGAAGATGGTGGAGCGGGAGGCGGGAGAAGAGGGGTGGAATATTGGAGTTGTCTTCAGCGGGGGGAACACGACTATAGAGGCTATCACGAAGATCTTCGCTGATGTTCCTGCGGCTAAGGCGGAGAGGGAGGAAGGTGCTGTGGGGAGTGATGGGCGTAGAGTCGCTGAGAACGTCGCTGGTTAGATAGTACTATACCTGCTCTTGAAATTCATCAACGCGTTGTATGGCGCTTCTCCGCACTATGCTTCGCTTGGTGTTTATGTTTCTGTCGTCCTCATGTACTTCGTCTCGCAGTGTCTTCTGGGTCTTGTCGCGACGTATCTGCCACGTTCATCTCCTCTCTCGTGGTCTGAGAAGCGTGTCCCACAACACCCTCAAAACTTTGCGGCGAGATGCGGAACACAACGGGTGTGCACGTCAGTGGTACAGCATGTATTCTTCAAAGTGCGACTTCTGCGAACGTGAATGTGGTCGCGATGGCTTCGTGTTGTTGAACTGTCACGCCCTCATCAGTGTTGAGTAAATGCCTACAACAAGTGAAGAGATAAATCGACAAGACAGCATGGTAACCACAAGTACATGCATCACACAAGAACACATATCAAGTAGAGAGGCACAGTGATCGAAGCATCCATATAGCAGTCAGATTCATCAAGATGTTGTAAAACTACAACAACAAGGCGACAAAGTCACTCTGCTGCGTGACCATACAAGTCTACATGGTAAAGGCTCCAAGGCCAGAAAAACACCCACCCATACACCACAAACCAGTGACATATCAACCCAATTCACAAGACCCACCTACAGCTGCCACTTACTCCACGACGACGACCTGTTGGAGCAGAGGGTGCCAGAGCTCGAACGTGTCCTCGACAGTGCGAATATCCATCAAGACCTTGCGAGCGCGTACCTTGATCCCGGCGTCTTCGAGAACGCGCAAGAAGCGACCGACGTTATTAGTGCGAACATCAGTCGAGATGTGGAGGTCCAGGTTGTGCAGGCTGCTGAAGCCCGTGAGGGCGTTGGTGAGACCGTGAAGTTGGACGGCACCGGGGCAGTACTCAAGCAGCTGCTGAACATTGGTGAGTGGTTCGAGAGTGAACTGACGCGCAGAAGGGGGTAGTGCAGCCTGCTCGGGGCTCAGAGTCATGAAGAAGTCTTCGAGCGTGATGTGGATGGTCATGCGGCGGAGGAAATGGCGGACGCCGGACCAGGGGACCTGGGCGGGTAGTGAGGTCTGCCATTTGGTGATGTTGTCCGCAATGTCCTTCTGAGTGAACATGAACTTGTTGCACTCATAGAAGACTTGAATGGCGAGGGCAGAGAACGTCTTGCACACGCGGCGAAGCCTAGCGAAGGGGCCGACGTTGAGGAGAATCTTGAAAGTCTTCTCGTCGATGACGTCGCCGAGCTCGCAAGCAGAGGGCAGCATGACTGCGTGCTTGAAGATTTCGAGAAGAAGCTCGTTGGGAAGCCGGTTGAACTGGGGACCAAGAGCCGGAATAGTGACTGGCATGTTTGATTGATGCATATCGCAAATGAAGATTTTGAGAGTGGTATTTATTGAAAATAGACTGGGACCAAATGTGAGACAAGAGATTTGGGAAAGAAGTTGTGAGCTGAGAAAACAACAGGATAGCGAGGAGAGGGCGCCTTCTTATAGACGCCTGTGAGGCCCGAATCTAAACCACAGTCGTCCATTTCTCACTGTGAGGTTAAGAAGCATAAATGAAGTGAACATTGGCAGAATCCAGCTAGAAAGTTCCGCTACAAGCGTCTGTATCCCTAGAGTGAATTGAAAGGCAGTTCGCATCTGATTCGTTCCCGCTCGCATGGAGTTTAGCCCGCCCACCGTAGGACTGGTCACGTTGGAATCTCAGATTACGTTTCACGCCGGAACGTTCCTCGCGCCCCTGTTTTCCGAGACCTCATTGGCGGTAGATATGGATTGCCAAGGTGCTGTGGGCATCAAGCGTCTTCCTGAAGCTTCGTTCGGGGGCTTGCGTTCACGCTCATGTTGTTGTAGAGCAGTTCGTGTCTGACATACGTGTGGAATCTCTCCGGGGATGTGGACTGTTCGATAGGGCGGTATCGCTCCGCTATGGCATGACGACATATCAGCCTGGAACACTTCCCACTTCAAACACAAGTTGAGGGAATCCTAGGTTGAGGCAGAGTACGGCGTGGCAAGGCGTTGCCCAGCAACCCGTGGAGGCATTGCGAAAAGGTCTGAGTGTAGTACTGGTACAGAGTAACGATGTGTCTCTACGTAGGCTAGGACTTCTAGATTCTTTCTGTGTTGCCCATCGTGAGGTGTCTCAGCTTGTACAGAACATGAAGGTGCTCGTTCAGCCAACGGGTGAACAGGAATCACACAAACGGGGAACCAATACCAACTCACCACCAAAACGGTGAGCTGGTACAGGGCCATTTGCAGTTCTGCTAGAACTCTGATGAGACCATGGAAAAGACTCGTGGGTGTCTACACCGCGCATCGTATCGTCATGGGACTAGAGCAAGACGATGCGGGCTTTCACACAAAGGCTCTTAAGACAACGGCTTCGGGTGACATAGCATCATCTCCAAGCGTCGAAAGTTGACCCTGAGAGTAGTTAGTTTACACCAAACGTGAAGCGAAGTGATGCTCGAGGGCAATAACAAGAGCTGCCACACGGTAATGAGCAATAGGAAACCATCTTCAGAAGCTGCAAGGCCATGAAGGCAGAGCAGCAGTCTTGGTGTGGTGACATTGCGAGTTTTGTTGTTGTTGACGAAAGAGAAAGGCAGGCACGTCGGAGAACTAGGGCGAACATGTGGGTCCGGTGCGCACGGACGTCCCCTCTCTAGTAGCCCGTAGATCGATGTCATCTCCTTCACAAAACCCGCCCCAGTGCATCACGAGACGAACCATCAAGGATCGCTAAAATCACCGCCCCGAGGATAACACAGGACGAGACCCTCAAGGATGCTATGACCAAGAGGTCTCATGACAGTATAACACCCTCGTCGCATGCAGAGTCCTCTGTTCGGCAGGCAATCCAAGATGCGGACGGTGACGGGAGTCACGAGGACGCGGAGGGCTCATCGCTGAAGAAGCCACGATCGTTCATGGCTACGTTAGTACGTGAATTGGTATTATGTGTGTGTGTAGTAGCCCTGACATTCCCAGGCATGCGATCTCTGTCGTTCCAGAAAGACACGATGCGACGAAGACCGGCCGAAATGCGGCTACTGCAAGGCCATGAATCTGGAGTGCACATACCAATCACCTCGAGTGACGAAGAAAGATCAATCTATGGCCGTGGCCATCAACGCCATTCGTCGACTCGAGTCCAAAATCGAGGACCTCACAGCAGCCATCAATGCGCCTAAGGTGGCGTCTCCAACATTACCTACGCGCCCAGTACCAATATTCGACCAGCGATCACCCTTTTCGACTCTCTCTCAACCAAGTCCCGTAGGCCATGTTCAGATTCTCCCCTCTCTTCCCCTACGTCAAGATCGGACGAGCATCCACGAGATTGCCATGTCGCCCCAGGCTATGGGTACACCAGCCAAGAGCCCATTCCATGCCTCTGAGATGATCAGCAAGGTGGAATTGTCTTTCAGTCAACATCGAGTTACCGTATGGCCTGCTGTCGAACAAGTCCTACCCGCCGAATTTGTCTCTGCCCGTGCCGAACTTCCCCAAGACTACGTGGTCGAAATCGAGACCCAGAGGATACCGTTAGCGATACACATTGATCGTCCATACGGCACGTCTTCTGATTCCTGGTTGATGGATCTTCCTCAGTCAGTCGTGAAAGGGCTTGCGGATGCGTATTTCGCCGTCTTTAATCGTACCACACCTGTGCTCGACAAGTTCTTTTTCTACTCCAGTACCCTGGGTATGGCAACAGAGAACGAATTTGGATATGACATTGAGTCATGCTTACTACTAAATGTATTGGCACTGGGCTGTTTGGCAGTCAAAGCGCATGAGGAAGGTGACTTTGCGCTTCCTTCTCGACACGCCTCATCGGGTCGGGGCTTTGTACGGCCGGAGTGGTATGGGTTAATACTCGACGATTCGCCGGGTCTCAAGTTCTTCAATGAAGCTCGAAAGCGTTTTGGTTTCCTCATGTGCCAGAACGACCTTCAAACGGGCCAATTCTACATGCTCTCAACTCTTTACTACGCTCAAATACTCCGACCGATGGACTCTTGGATGACGGTCAATCGGGCAGCGCTTTGTTGCACGAGCATCTTGACTCGCACAGGATCAGTTGACTTTGATCAGTGGGAAGGTGACATGTTCAGCAGACTTTTCTGGAGCACGCTCATGTACGAGGCGGTCATTACACAGGAGTTGGACACTCTTCCACACAGCGGACTGCTCGAATATGAACCTGATATGCCGATACCAAAGTTCACGCCTTGCCCACGGCCCAAAACATCGATCTCTGGGCTACTTACAGACGAGGACGACTCATTTTTCAACTTTCACTTTCTTGCACAGGCTGCGCACCGCATCATCCTGACTCGCGTTAAGCAGAGCATATATTGTTTTGCAGAGAAGGAGGGATTTCCAACTGCGAGTATCACGACAGAGATGCACCATCAACTGGAGCAGTGGCGTGCCAATCTCCCACCGTCTCTTCAGTTCTTGGACGACGAGAGCGTAGACGACTCACCAAGCCCGGCACACGTCATTGCTAAAGCTATGCTACGCAGTCGCTATCTCGTTGCCAAGTTCCACATCGGGCGACCGTTTCTCTACAAAGCATTGCATGCACCCACCTATACGAACGACGCTGAGTACAACGAGATCCGGGAAGGACTTCGAGGTGGCATGTACTGGCCGACTACAATGGGACTCTGCGCGCAGATGCAGTCCGCTCTTCCGATCAAGTTCGGTTGGTGTTCCCAGTGCTTTGGACAAGTCTTGTTGTTTCATGCGGTGGCACGGTCGCCGGATCGGAAGTTGAGGGACACGTTGCCAGTGGGTTGGCTAGAGTGGGTGCAGGTCATGATGGCGTTCATTGAGAGCTGTTCTAGAGACAGTCCTGGGATCGCGAAGGATGTTGAGTTGTTGCGTTTACTGTAGGATGATTTGTACGTTTCGATAAGTGATAGCTCTCGACATAGTCATGTCGTCGTGCAATCACCACCTTTGGCTTTCGTTTTGTGACTGGAGCGTTTTCAGGAGGATGGGTGTTTAGATGGAGTACATGGCGTTGGCTAAGCACGATTGTGGTTGGGGTATAGGTTGTACGTAGCTCGGTCTGGCCGAAGTTGGGTATCCAGACCTAGCAGTAGCCATTCAACTTGTTAGTTGCACCAACATTCCAAACATAAGGTCATGCCTAGACTCTGCTGCGTGATGGTACCCATAACTGAATACGAGAGGCGACCTCGACTGGCGTGCGCTAAACAATCATGTCTGCTGAATGAAATGACGTGGTTCGCCACTGGTAGACAAAAATAAAGTTGGGAATTTCGCCAACACGCATACAGGCAGACAGCTGAAAACGAGATGATACACATCTTTTGCATACCATCCCCCAGATCGTCAAAGAAACGCCACAGTGGTCCTGGATATGATGGGGCCGTGCTAGTCCAGGGGTGTGTGGCGGCGGGACCGATCTTCAGACAAGCAAGAGGTGGCTGCTGCATAAATGCTTCTGCAACAGCAATCTCGAGATTGGCAACGCCACATCCGCATTGCTCGACTCCATCTTCATCATTTGCTTTTGACAGGTAATCTTGATATGTGGTCTGTACGCGATAGTGGTGACGGGTAATATCTCACTGTGAGCTAAGCCCCGCGACATACAATACGAGCTTCTCGTTGGCCTCTGAAGCTTATTCATCGGGCACCAAATGCGCTCATTGGTGAACGCGCGTCGTTTCATCTCTCAAATACTCACAATGATGGTGTTTCTAACCTTGCGCGCCTAGTCTGTACCCTGCCCCTTGGGAAGCCGCCCCATCCACAATAAACTGGGTGCACGCCCTGTCACACGTCTCTCACAGCCGGACGTTCCTTTCCTACCCACCCTCCTTTTCATTTCTTCGTCGTTTCTGCGTGACAGTCGTTCCCGTCATCGAGTCAGGTGTCGACTTAAACCTCTTGTCGCCGCAATCCCCGTTGCTGGAATTCGCCTGACTCTGCGAGGCGACCCATCATGTCGGCCGTCAACTCTGCGTACCAATCGCTCGCGAACATGGGGCCACAGGGTCGGTGGCGGCGCGCTGTCTTCATCGCCTTCATTCCCATGGTCCTGGTGTTCGTTTACTACAGCAGCTACCCGTCCAGCTACTTGTCCGATGGCTTGAAGGCGCAATCGTACGTATGGGCGCTCTAATGTTACCTTGCCATGTCTAATAGTTGGCGCACAGATATCCTCAATCCCAAAATGTCTCGCTCTCAGATGAGGATATTTCCATGCCCGCGATTATCAAAGCCCTCTACGGCCCCATACTCCACCCAATCGACGCTGCGAACTTCACCGACGAGGATGGCGACGTTTACCGCCTGTCCAGCGCGCCACGGTATAAACAAAAACTGGGGAAGAAGGTGCTCATCTTGGACATCGACAGCAGGCCGCTGACAGGCAACGGTCAGCTTATGAATGAGGAGCTGAAATGGAAGGGCATGCGGCCCTTGTCGGCGGGCATGCTAAGCCATTACATGTTCGGTACGACCTACTACGCGTACCTTTGTAGACCATTTTCTGACAACCAACAGCGCAGATCCACGGTTACGACTACAAATTCATCCGCGCGCCCGACTACCCTGATCGCTGGGGCACCTGGGTCAAAGTGCCCATGATGAAGGAGGCGCTCAAAACACACGAATACATCGTCTTCATGGACTCGGACGTCATGTTCCACTACCCCCACCTCCCACTCGAATGGCTGCTCAACTACTGGAACATGACCGACAACACACTCGCCATGATGAGCATCGACCCCAACGAGCCGCAGAACTACGACGCAAAGGGTAATCGGTACCTGAATACGGGCTTCGTCATCGCCAGACAGAGCAAACGCACGCAGGAAATGTACAAGGCATGGGCAGAGTGCCCGTCCGAGAAGAAATACCCCGGGTGCGCGCGCTGGAAACAGGACTGGGCGCACGAACAAGCCGCTTTCGGAAACTATCTCCGCTACGACTACGACCGCCCAGACGATATTCGCGTCCTTCCCTGCGTTGAAGCGAATGGTGCGCCGGAAGCTGCAAGCCGCGGCGGCTGCAAGGGCGTTTTCGTCCGCCATTTCTGGGTTGATAAGAATCTCGTGGCTAAGAACCTCGCCGATTCGGTCATGCAGTACTTTCTGCCGCGACTACACCAGCATTACATGAGCCAGGCGAGCCAGCATATCGTGGATGCAAAGGGATACAGACTGGACGGCGCGGAATTGATTGAGTTGACACAGGAGGAGAAGGACAAGGCTGAGGCCGAGAAGGGCAAGAACCAGAAGGACGAAGGGTTTTAACGAGATTGAGTTGTTCCTATGGTTTGCCGTACACGACTATACCCACTAATGTTGATTTGGGCCTTCCCACTGGGCATGTGTCTCTACCTCGACGTGGAGACCAGCAGCTCCCGCGTCTAAAAGAGCCACGGTGTCTACTCACTCCCTCGACACTCTCTGCAAGCAGCCCACGATGGCCCGCAGGCTTCCTTACAACATCATCTACTGGGAAACGGAGTTTTGGGGTTTCGGCGCTGCAAATCCCCACGCCGAGCATCAGTTTTTTTTCCTCCATGAGTTCTTTGGTTTGCATAGCTAGAAGGTCGTCCCTGGAAAGATCTAGACATTTGGGATACGCTTTTTCGTCGTCATATGAAGCTTCATGATGAGACTCAGATGCAGGTTGGGCATTTATAGAAGGGTTATGCAAAGCTTGAATCTAAATTATGTCGTCTATCTAGTCTAGGTCTTTAGGCTTCTTTCATGTGTTTCGCGTGAGGTTGCAGTTGCACAACGTCGAAGTCAAATTAACCAAGTACGAGGACAATTATGTCCCTCACACCTCGCTTTCGATATCCGCGACCTTGGGCACCCGATGCAGACGAAGTCCGCAGAACCGGGCAACAAGTTCAATCTACGCACCGTCAGCAAAAGAAAAACGCCCCCGGTTCACGATCCACCACTTACGCATTCCTGAAGCGCCTCGACATCCTCGACACTCACGCCAATCCGGCGCGTCCCCCTCAGATGCCACGCCGTCTCCTTGGGCAGATTCTGAATCATAATACCCGACAGCACCGTGATTTCCGTCTCCACGTCGTTCAGAATACTCTGGTCGGAGAGATACAGACCGTAGGTGATGTTCTTGGTCGTCCAATCTACACGCATAGCTTGTTAGATGTGCAGTGACTCATACCATGGAGAACTACGCACCGAAATCCCTCTGTGCAGCGAGCGAGTCATTGATGTTCTGCATATTGTGCTTGTATATACGATCCAGCCAAGCGGCACCACGCTGCAGATTGGCGTCGTCGCACTGCCAGCCTTCTCTGCATGTTTGTCAGCAGGCTCGATAGTAATCCATTGTGTGGGGTTTTCCACGGACCGCGAGAAAGAGTAATCTTTATCCTCTTTTCGTGTGATCTCTTCAATACTCATAATGGCTTCTAGCGGCTTGCACACCCCAACGATGATGATGAGTTTGAATAGCGTCTCGCGGATTCTCCGCATTAGTGCCTGGCGTTGCTCGGGCGTTTGGCATCCAGATCGGCTGATGAGTTCTTTGTAGAGGAGAGGTGCGTAGTTGGGTTGGCCGCCGCCGACCATGGCTGCCAGCTTTGAGGTTGTTAGAAGTATAGGGATGGTTTGGAGTGAATACGTACAACTAGGATATACCATTTGTCGTCTCCGAGTGTCTTTGAGGGGAACTTGTCTTCGACTGCTTTGAAGAGCGCGGAGGCTTCTTCTTCGGTGGGATCATGGGGTATTGGGATCTCGTTTGTAGCCATCTTTTGTCGATGCTCTTGCTTGCGAAGTTGGATGTTGAGTTGAACGGCGCAAGATGGGGAGTTGTGAGAAGAATGAACTGTTGTTTGGTAATCGTTAGGAGGGTGGTAACGTCTTATATCCGATGACAAGCCAGCTAAAGAAAAGATAAGCAGAGTCCTTCATACAGCAAACTGTGGGTATGTTGAAGTCAGGAGAGAAACACAGGAAAAAATAAACGAATCACGACGCGTCATAGGCACGCGTAGCTGACAAGCGGGGTACATCTCCACCCCTCCTCTCGGTCGATTGTGAAAGCGGGAAGTAAGCTGCGTTCTTTGTAGCTGTTATGAGCTGCAACCTTATTCTAATAATGATATGTAAAAGTACACGCAAGGTTTATACTGCTAGAAACTTAGGCATAAGATTCCTATACTAATCTTAGATGTAATTGTCAAATTGTTGCATGATTTCGCTAGACCGTGATTCTTGGTATTTCGATTGACCGAGAGCCCTCATCAAAGTACCCACTCGAATGTCCCACAACTATGCACACACGTAAGCAGTAGACCAAGTTAGAATCTCGGGTATAACATTTTAGTGATAAAACACACGCATGCATATGCGAACAATCCTTACTCGCGACAGTCACCCCAGAGCTCATTCTTAACTCGCTGCGAAGACCCATGATGTTAAATCCGCTCATCAGTCATCTCTATGCCCGTTCCGTTCCGCCCCGTCCTAAGACCTTACTCCGTCCATATTGCTCTATATATATATCTTTCTCCTTGACCAATCCCTCACCTCATCCCACGTCCATCTAGTCCCTACTCTCCATCCCCACACCGACACCAAGGATGCTCCAATACCTGACTGATCGTGATCCTCTTCTCCACATCCCTATCCAACATCATCCTAACCAGGTCGATACTGTCCTCACTCATAACCCACGGCACTCGCAAATCATGGTCCATAATCTCGTCAATGGAGTAGAACGGATTTTCCTTGTAGATAATCGTGTACAACAGGATGCCGAGGGCCCAGACATCCTGTTCCTTGCCGCGGTATGATTTGCCGGCTAGGACTTCGGGAGCGGCGTAATCTGTTGTGGATGTTAGTGGATGTAGCCGCATATAGGATTAACGGGTGGGGAAGGTGTTTTTCGCTGGAAGAGGGGAAACCATACCAATAGTCCCTACGAAAACATCGAAAGGTCCACTCTTAATATACGCCGCACTCCCAAAATCAATCAGCTTAATATTTCCCTCGCCATCAAGCACGACATTCTCATCTTTGATATCGCGGTGGACGACCTTGGCTTTGGTGTGCAGATGATGTATTGCCTCTGCGACCTGGACGAAAATCTTGCGACATTCCTTTTCCTCCATGTTGACGCGGAGCTCAATGTAGTCGAAAAGATCCATACCCGGGAGACCGTGTGGCACCATCTCGATGTAGTAGTTGATGTCGTCCTCAAAGAAATCAGACATCTCCACAATGTTGGAGTGCTTGAAGCCATCGCGGCGGAGGTAGTCAAGGACATGTATTTCTAGGGGCACAGTTCCGAGTCGGCGATCGCGTGTCCATGTGTCGACGAGAATGCGCCGCTTTGTAACATATTTGATGACGACCTTTTTACTGCTGTTCTTCTTATAGCGGCAAAGCTTGACTTGTCCGTAAGCGCCTTGGCCCATCTCTTCCAGGACCACAAAATCGTTGATACTCTTCTTCTCTGCAGAGTCATCTTTCTGTGATGTAGCTTTCGATGACCGTGTTTGTGGCTCTCTTGGTGTCGAGGATTGACCTGCTTGCTGAAACTGCTGCGTTAACAACGACAGAGGCCGAGACGGGCTGTTGTGTTTTGACTGATCAGATTCTGCATCTTCCGGATGTATGATATTTGCTTGACCTGGTGAAGGTTGATGAGGTGGTGTTCCTGGACGTGATACGATTGGAGTGACCAGCCCAACACCATGGTTCGTAGCGTGCAGTTGCCTTGAGTATGTAACCCACAGAGCATACACAAGCTCTTGACCGTTTGGTTGTCGTGATGAGCTGCCCTCCTCCTCAATGACATGCTCATCAAAGCGGGAGTTTTTGTCGCTCTTAACAACCCTCATCTGTACGTCAATCATGATCTCTGAACCGTCGTGATGTATCGCTGGCAGACCACTGGGTCTGAGGAAGATGGCCGCTGCATCTGTGCTACCCTCCCGCATGGCAAGAAGCGCTCGAGCACGCCGGAAACTGTGCTCTGGAATGACTATGCCGTCCACCAATTCGATCTTGTCCTCGTCGGTCATGACGTGCAGTATCCTGTCGAATGCTGGAATGAGCTTGCTTATGTGAATACCTTCAGGACGAGGTTGCCCGAAGAGTGATGATGAGAAGACGGAATTCGAACTTGTGATTGTAAGGTCGGAGGATGAAAGTACGAGGATCCCAGCAATGTGTGGGAAGCTTGAAATACGAAATGTTGACTCGCCAGGAAGTGCCTCAACGATTACCGGAATGTTGATGCTGTTCGAGGTTCGGGCTGTGTAACTACCCTCGTCGGCTATTTTGTTGTAATCTAGTGCACCAGTGTTGGTGCCCTGAAGACGTGGAATACCAGGTATGAGTCGTTTGAGATCCATGCCTCGCCGTAACCGATCGCTACCAAACACAGCTTCCACCGCGCCCCAACCCTTCGATACACAGCCCACTTCATCGACGTTGATGTGTACTACGTCCTCTGCTATCTCTTCAAGAACCCAGATAAGACCACCTCGTTTTTCCTTGACCCATAGACTGGCAGCCCCAGTCGCACCATTGCGCTTTTGAATGGGAATGACATCACCGCAGAGCAGGACACCCCGTGACCCTTTAGACTCGTGGTTCAGTTTTCCTGTCTTCTTCGCGTTGTAGTACGACGAGCCGCTCCCATCATCCGTTTTCGCCTTTTTCCCAGGCGCTACACGTGACGAGGGCTTACTGAGTAATCGCGCTGTAAGTCCATTACCGACCTTGAGATGAGAGGGTTGACTCGGCGGTTGGGGAGCCTCGCGTGGCACCTTTGAACCAAGATCGGGATTCTTCAACTTCTCTTCGAGCCACTTCCGCCGGTCCTCTCGCACGACTTCCAATATGCCCAGTTTGCGGACTTCCGCTCTTGTGACCCCAAATACTAAGCAAGCTAAATCGTTTGCAGCAGTGATTGTCCATGGTGCCTGTGCTTCGGTGGTGAAGATGGCTTGAGCAGCCGGTGCGTGTCTCATCCCGTGGCCGTGCGGGGCTGGTCCTGCAGAATGAGGCCCAGATGATTGGTTGAAGCTTGGCGATGTAGTCGGCATAGTTGTTGGAGATGTCACAAGGCTAGTCTGCCCATGATCTCCTACCAAATATGGTTGCGCCATGGCATCGTTGAGCTGACTCTGTAGTGTCAGAGGTGCTACATCTGTCAATGTTCGTTTCAGGGCAGCACGCTGCGGCCGTTTCGGAGACGAAGGGCTCTGCGGGGTCTGAAGGCCGAGTTTTCCCGGGGTGAGGTCTGTCGGACTTCTGGCGTCTTGTCTGTTTTCTTTGTCGGCTGTTCCTGCGATGTCCGTAGTCGTTGCCCTGTACACCGACGGTCTTGATGTTTCAAGCATGGTATCCGGGCTATCCGATCGAGCATCTTTAAAGCTTTTGTCGAACATGTTTTCACCAGACATGTCTGCAGGCCCAGTGACCGGGCCAAATGCCCCCAGACCGTGCGCTCCAGCGCCATCCTGCCCTATCAAATTCGCCCTGGTCAACAGCTCCATCATGCTCTGCACCTCCTGGTCACCGCTGAGTTTTGCCTGGGCATTTGCTATCCCAGGGTTGGTGGCTGCCCAGCCCAGCCTGTCGCGCATGAAGTCAATCGAACGCTTCAGCACGGCCTGACGGTTGTGTATGAAGTCCTCAGACTGTGTCGCGAACGAGAAGGAGTGCAACGACTCGGAGGGAAACCGCGTGAGATCCTCTCCGAAAGCAAAGGTCGGGGACGCTGGTGCCGAAGGGTCGGCGCCAGAGGGGCGTCTCGAGGCAGGCGGCGTCGCAAACTGCAGTGATGATGCGCGCTGGGCGGTGGAGAGCCTGGGGCCTGGCTGCTGGCGGATGCGGCGCAGACCGGACACTCCCAGGCCATGCTCGTGTTCGGGGAGGATGGGTGACCTGAGGCAATGCATCAGCCATTACTCAGCGAGCGCACAGCACCGTCTTCTCCCCCGAGCGAGTCCCTCGTCGCCCATGGCCCTACTCACCTCGCCATGCGGTCCAGCTGCCCCGCATCGATGCTCAAACGCTTGGCCGTATTTATCGCCGGCGGGGCGCGCGACATTGTCAGCAGATTGGGCGTGCTCTTGTTCTTGACCAGCGAGACATGGTCTGGGGCGTGGTGGGGCTTGAAGTGGGCTTCTTCTGGTAGAGAGCCTGGAGGCGTGAGTGTGTCAGCAGTCAACCCCATGGTACAAGCTGTCGAGTGCCATGCGTGGTGAATAGGGCAAAGGAGAACAGCACAAAAAGCAATCGCGATATGCTGGCGCCATCGAGGACCGAGTGGCGGGCTTTGTATCGTCGGCATGCACTAGTTCCCAACAATGTCTCTCCCAACGCAATGGCACGCCCACTCGAGGGCTGAGCTGCAGGACAGCCGTCGAGGGCCGTGGTTGCAGCGCGTGACAGTCGGTGTGGAGAGATGATAGGACGCTTACCATCGTGTGGCCCGCTCATGAGGTTTTGTGTACGCCGTCTCTCTACCTGTGAAGCAGCTGCTGTCTTTCTTGGCTAACGCAGGCGCAACGAGTGAGAGCAGCAAATAAGATGCTGCTCGCCCGGTATACCGATCGGTACGTCGCGTAAGGATGGTGCGTGGGCCGCTTCTGGGGTACGAGGGGTGCGCGAGTGCTTGTTTGTGAGACGTCAGCTTCCACGGGCGGCGAGAGACTGCTTGGGCCCAGGAATTGCGGGGCGGCGATGAGTACTACAGTTGATAAGAAGCTGGAATCAGCGATGGCATTAGGATACGATACGTCTGTGAACAAACAGCATGACCCTCTAAGCCCGCCTACGGTATTTGCATTGGCGGCACGTTCTTCTGCCCCGCACAGACCGACTCCACACCACCTGCTGCTACAATCGCCGTCGCTGATCTTTCGCGAACACGGGCAGTCGTTCAGGTCAGGTCATGGCCTGTTACGCTGGACGGCGAGATTATGTACAGAGTCACCAACTATCCTGTCGTGCAGTTGTCCCCAGACCCTGACGATGTCATGGTGAACTCCAGCCGCAAGACTTCCAAGCTGGAAACTTGATCTTCACTACGCCGACAAGCCTCCGCTAGTCCCGCTGTCATGTGTACTTCTTCCACTCAAACAAAGAACTTCCATCAATTCATCAATTGCCCCGTTAAACTGCCCGAACTCTGGAGAATACCGCTCTCAAGCCTGTCCCTTGCAATTATAGTTGCCAACTTATGCAATGTACAAACGACTTTCTCTTTGACAGCGCGCAAGTCCATTCTTCGTGCACATAGACATCCAACTTCGACTAGCTCCGCATCCCACGGCCAGAGTGATTGGTAGAGTTAGTACCGCGTCGCAGTATGCCGCAGTCCACAAACACTCTTGGACATTCCATGGTTTGGCGTTTGGAGATTTCAGCGTTGTCGAAGCTTGTCCTTGTGCTCATTCCAAAGGTTTCTACAGCCTGTGGAAGAAGTCAGCACCTCGTTCTCGCCAAAGGCCATATCGTGGTACAGGCTCACCTCGATGCATGTTGACCTGGTCGATCCACCACTCTCCAAAGCTGTCCTCAATCTCCATATCTGCCAGAGTAACCCTTTCCTCCCTCTTTAGTCCACACAGCATACAGGGCTGACGCGCAGGAATACCACCTTCTGACTGTTTCAGCGCCTTCACAGGCATCGTCTCCTGAAGGTCTGGCACTGGGCGCAGGACACCAGCTTTGATCTGATTGGCACCTGAGACAACATGTCGTAATCGGCCAACCTGGTCCTTCCATATTCTCACCACATCTGAAGCTTCTCGCTCTTCCTTCAGATTCTCGCCCTTGTCGATCCCTGTCAATTTCATTCCCGACGTGGCTCGAGATGATGCGGGTCCGATTCGCATGCCTTGGGAAAGGTGTTGGTCTCGTTTCCAGCGTAGTTTTCGCCCGGCTATAATGTGTGCTGCAACAGAAGCTAGCATCAGATAGCCTTGAAGAAACTTGATCGTAGCTGGCTCAGCCAACAGCTTGTTCCTCATCGGGAGTGTTTGTGCAGCCATGGGCTTGAACAATTTGTCCTGAGCTTCAGCGAACAGTGGAGAGAAGAGTGTGAGCAGTACGCCAGGTGGCGGTACGTTAGTTGGTGGCAGTTCACCAGGCTGCGGGTCATTTGACGTTGGAGATAATACGGGCGCAGGTGCCGCAGAACTGGTACTAATTGTTGTGGACTTGGTAGCTCTGGCCTTGTCTTGGGCATGTGGTACAGGTCGAGTAGGAATAGAAGCCTCCCAATCATCGAATGTGTCCCAACTGTCGTCTACCTTTTGTATTGTCGATCCCAACGATGAGGGTTTGGGGTTCGAGACTATACCAAATCCACTCGCAGAGCTTTTTTGCGCGGTAAATGCAGGCTTCACTTTTCGATCCGCATGACCTCCTCCTCTTTTGCTAGCGACAGAAGGCTTGATCGGTAACACATTCGTGTCCCCTAACAAATCGACTAGCGCCGAGGAGCCTCCCGTTGGTAGTGTTGGAGTGGGCTTGGATTCCGTTCCCTCAAAGTCGCCGAAATCATCGTCATCATCAAGATCTTCCTCTGCATCGAATAGTACGCTGGAATCTGTTGGCCTTTTGGCTTTTATGATAGGTGCCTTCTGCGATGATGGTTCATCGGGCCTCGGCGGCTGCGTGGAAACAAATTCGAATGGGTCTCGATTAGAGGATGTAATGTTCAATGGGGGTTGCGAAGGCTGAAGGTCACGATGCGACGTGAATGCGAATGGATCCTGCCTTGCTGGAGGAGCTGGCTCGAACGCGGATGAGCCCCCTTCAAAGTCACCCCAATCGTCCGTGTCGTCATTTGATGGAGCTGGAGTTGCAATCGGAGCAGGGGTTATCTTAGAACCCTGAAAGTCTTGTGTCGGCGGAGGCGGTTGCCATTGCGTAACCGGTGCTGGTGTTGTGTTCAAGTCATCGAAGAATCCAAAGGATGGTGCAGGTTGCGCGCTCGCTTGCGCAAAGGAACCGGACGCTTGCTGTTGGTTTGAGCCAGGTTCTGTTCCGAACTCTGCAAAAAGGTCTGCTGACATTGCTTTCAAGCTAGTATGATGTCGAAGAGTGAGGTCAAGGAGCGACACAGATGCTTGGTCAGGAAGGAGCGATCGCGCTAGACGGAAACGAATTAGCCCATTGCCGTGGTGTACATTTTACGACTCGTGTATCCAATTGGTGACCGCTAACGCCAGTGGTCTACCGTAAAACTCCTGCTCTTTCGTTTACTGCTAGCAGGGGGAGTGAGAGGCTCAACACGGGTACTAAGCCTAGTAAAGGATAATGGTCCCAGAATTTTCCACTTTTCCCCGCAGTCAGAGCAATGTCTAGCCAATTAGTGAGGTTGTGCTAATCTTCAGCCGCTACACCCCCCTGCTAGCAGTAAACGAAAGAGCAGGAGTTTTACGGTACATCTATCGTTCGATCTCATTATCGATCCAAAAGTAGTACCGTCTCGGTCAACTGTAAAAGCGGGAAGTAAGCTACAT
Organism: Dothidotthia symphoricarpi CBS 119687; assembly: GCF_010015815.1. NCBI lineage: Eukaryota > Fungi > Ascomycota > Dothideomycetes > Pleosporales > Dothidotthiaceae > Dothidotthia > Dothidotthia symphoricarpi. Next base: position 596,501 of record NW_022985026.1, read on the forward strand.
TCTTTGTGGCTCCTACAAGCTGCAAAACTACATAATTAGAATTTGCTAAAGTGCACACAGGGCGCATACAGTTAAAGGTTTAGACACAAGAACCCTACACTAAACTTAGTTGTAGTTGTCAAGCTGTTGCATGATTTCGCAGCACCCTGGTTCCTGGTATTTCGATTGACCGAGAGGTACCGTGCTAGGGAGCAATGAGGAGAGCCATACACCCACATCCGAAAGATCTGAGTTGATCAGAAGGCTGTTGAGCAGACCTCAATGGCGGCGCGTATGTTCGCTACAGCCTAGCATCAGGTTGAAGAGGACATCTAGGCTGCGTGATCTGGATAGTGATGGGTATACGCTGATAAGGTCATTGTTCGACGTAGTAGTGAGACGTCAGAGTCGTACCGGATGACATCAATATCCTCAAGTACAACACCAATATGACAACATCACAGCAAGGTAAGCTACAACAAGACATCACACTGAAGCATAGCATGAGTAAATGTCCAGCCATAAGTTTCATTCAGATTCTTATGAAATCTATGGACGGACGACGCCAGTACACCTCCCCCAGACCGTAATGCATGACACGTTTCAAGAAGTCATCATAGCTTTTCCAAAGCCCCACATCCCCAGAACCGGATATCTTGAGATTCGAAGAAAGAGACGAGCGACCAGAAGAGAGATCGCTTATTTCTTGGACGCCTTCTGGGCAGCCTTGGTGACCTTGCCAGCCTTGTCGGCCTTGACGACGGACTTGATGACACCGACAGCAACGGTCTGACGCATGTCACGGACAGCGAAACGACCAAGAGGAGGGTAGTCAGTGAAGGCCTCAACGCACATGGGCTTGGAGGGCACCATCTTGACGATAGCGGCATCACCAGACTTGATGAACTTGGGGCTGCTCTCAGTCGACTTTCCGGTACGGCGGTCAATCTTCTCGAGGAGCTCAGAGAACTTGCAGGCAATGTGGGCAGTGTGGCAATCCAACACTGGTGCGTAACCGGCACCGACCTGACCGGGGTGGTTAAGGACGATGACCTGGGCGTTGAAGGACTCGGCACCCTTGGGGGGGTCAGTCTTGGAGTCACCGGCAACGTTGCCACGACGGATCTCCTTGACGGAGACGTTCTTGACGTTGAAGCCGACGTTGTCACCGGGAACACCCTCGACCAACTGCTCGTGGTGCATCTCGACGGACTTGACTTCAGTGGTCACACCAGCGGGGGCGAAGGTGACGACCATACCGGCCTTGATGATACCGGTCTCGACACGACCGACGGGCACCGTGCCAATGCCGCCAATCTTGTAGACGTCCTGAAGGGGCAGACGGAGGGGCTTGTCGGTAGGACGCGAGGGAGGGTCGATGGCGTCAATGGCCTCGAGCAGGGTCTTGCCGGTGCTCTTGGTCTTGGTCTCCTTCTCCCAACCCTTGTACCAGGGGCAGTTAGGGGAGTTGTCGATCATGTTGTCACCGTTGAAACCGGAGATGGGCACGAAGGGAACGTGCTTGGGGTTGTATCCGACCTTCTTGATGAAGTTGGAGGTCTCCTTGATGATCTCCTGGTAACGGTCCTCGGACCACTTGGTGGTGTCCATCTTGTTGATGGCGACGATGAGCTGCTTGACACCGAGGGTGTAGGCGAGCAGAGCGTGCTCACGAGTCTGGCCATCCTTGGAGATACCAGCCTCGAACTCACCGGTACCGGCGGCAATGATGAGGATAGCGCAATCGGCCTGGGAAGTACCAGTAATCATGTTCTTGATGAAATCACGGTGACCGGGAGCATCTGCGGAGGGTTAGCAAAAATCGCGGCAAAGTGGTAGCGGGCGAATACATACCAATAACAGTGACGTAGTACTTGGGGGTCTCGAACTTCCAGAGAGCGATATCGATGGTGATACCACGCTCACGCTCGGCCTTGAGCTTGTCAAGAACCCACGCGTACTTGAAGGAACCCTTGCCGAGTTCGGCGGCTTCCTGGAAGAGGTATTAGCATTGTGAAGTGAGGATCGAAGACAAAGCCCAAGTGCAAGCAAGTTGCATGCTCAAGGGAATCATGGAGATGTGCGTCATGGTGTTGAGGTTGGCGAACGCCCGAGTGGGGCTAGCGCTAGCGCGTAAAAGCTCGCACAACCCCACTATCCAAATTGCCCCTCATCGCGAAGGGCCAAAAAGGCCGATCGCTCAGTAGCTGCACTAGACGCGTGTGGCGCTCGAGATGAATGAAAAAGTGTGCCGTACCTTCTCGAACTTCTCGATGGTTCGCTTGTCGATACCTCCGCACTTGTAGATCAAGTCTGTATCCCATTGTGAGTTGCTGTACCCCGCAGTGGTTGGAAGAGGAAGGCTTACGGCCGGTGGTTGTCGACTTGCCGGAGTCGACGTGGCCGATGACGACCACGTTGATGTGCATCTTCTCCTTACTGCCGATGTTGTCAGCATGTTGAGCCGGGTGCAGTGGCGCTCGAAGCGTTCGAGGCTAGAGGGTAAACTCACCCCATGATTGCGGTTGTGTTGTTGAAGTTTTGGAAGTTGAGTTGTAGTTTTGAACGATCTGCTGGTGCGTTAGAGCAAGCACAAGAGACTGCGTGCGATGTTGTTGAACGTACAGGTGCCCCAGCTTGTGGATGCGGTAATATCAGACGAAGAAAGAAAAGTTGGTGGGCTGGAGGGGACGGCGGGGTTATAAAGATCTCAGAGGGCCCACAGACGCTAGCGGTTGCCAAGGTTGGTTTCGGGCGCGCACCGCAAATTTTCTATCTGACAAGGCTCATTCACCTGCGACGCATTGGGAGGCAAAGTAGGCAAAATGAAACGCTCTCATTGGCGATCGATTGCTTTTGCATTCCGTTCTTCTTTGACCGCCTGCGTATCGAGTCGCCACAGCCGCAGCTTCCTCATGCGAGAGCCTGGACAGCGCATCGTCATTTTCATGTACACCATTTTTCCCTGATATTTTGAGAAGCTTTCGATGCCGCTCTTTGCTACGATACGTAGTAAGACTTAATAGACCTCCACTCAGGTTTACAACTGATTATGATCTGTTTTTGGTACAGTATTTGGTATACTTTTGCCGCAGGAAACTTTTGGCGGGGTTGTCCAAAGCAACTTCATCATTAGCCCCACCATGCTCCGACTCCACTTTGCCATCTTGCCTTCTATTTCCACCATCAGATGGACGCCCAGAATATGCACATCATGCCCAACTCCCCCCGCGAATAGCCATTGCTCAACACGTCCCTCACGCCACAGTGAGCAGTGTTGACTCACTACGCGCTCTCACCGAAACGTCTGGCTAGCGCCCTGTCTGGAAAGGGCGTTTCCATTGCCGCCCTCTTCCTGACCAAGAGCTAGACCCTGGCGACGGGCTGTATCACCTGACGTAATTCCACAAATTGTCGAGATTCGCCTTGTCGCCAACTGCAAATATTGAGTTTACGCATCAAGAAGTAATACCATTCCTCCATGTTGCTCAATGAATGGCACAGACTCGGAGTGTTGTTCACGCGATGGCGCAGACCCTCTTCCCACGCTTAGAATGTTGTTTTATCCACTCCACTCCGCCAAATACAAGTATACGCATGTGTTGCAGTTTCAAGAAACCGATGTGTTTCTCTTACCACTAGATAGACCAAGTGGAGTAATCACTCACTGTCACTGTTCAAGGAACAGACATCATAAACTGACTCTTCTACCTCATGCTAACTTCTCAGACATCCTGGAGGCTGACCAAGAATGTCCTACACCTCCGTACATGTGAGCATCAAAACATTGTCTTGCGCCGTTGCAAGTCTCCTACCACATACCTCCTCGGTGTGAGTCTTCGGCACAGCCCTTGGATGAAGCACTTTCCTACAAACCGCCCTTTTACGTCTTGGAAGATGATGTTTTCGAGCCCGATGACACTACTGGACTGAGGTAAGCGTTTGAATCATACAGGAGACTGAGAAGTCAATGAGTCATACCTACCATCTCTACGATGCATCCTTTGTTCACACCGATCAGCCTGGGGAAGTTCGGATCATGCCCTGATTTCCTATAACTCCTCGGATCATAGCTAAAATCCCTATATAGTTCTATACAGACATGCCCCACAACTCAGATGTTTAGTTTTATAGAGTGTTGTATCATACGGAATAGCTCAGAAACCGGAAAACTCCAAGACGAAAGCAGCAGGCAATGCAGCCACTCGAGAACGGCGCCCTTTTCGACGTTTCCAGTACCAAGTCTTCTCAGACGAACGAACATCGCAACGCAGACAGTGCAAAAAGCCCAGTGAGGAGTTTTCTGCTACCCCGGACGCTGTCACGTTGATCATGGTAGATATATCATGCTTACACATTACTCTTATCTGAAGGCTTCGAAACTGGTCCAGTTGACAAGTTCATCGTTGGAATGGATAAAAGTAATTCGCAACTCCAGGCTTGTGTGATATCATGATCATAATCCTGGGTCTTCTATTAGTTCTAACAATATTCTTATCAATATCGTTATGAGGATCGAAGGCATGTGACTGTTAATGTACTTAGAGCATTGAGGAAGCAGCAAGTGAGGATGCACGTAGGCCCAGGAACTGTGTATTCTATGGATCTAGGGATAGTGGTTCTGGTATTGTGCAATCTGATGCTTCACTTATCGATTAAATCGCCAGTAAGCTGTTCACAAGGAGATGTCAACTCGGAAATGTGTTGTCAGAGGTGTACTTCTGATCTAGAACAATGACTGAATTGTGAAATGTCTGCATACCACCCAACTCGTGCACTGTTGGGATGCTACTTGCGTTTGAGTAAGCAATGATCTACTGAAGGAATGTGTCTCGAGACTATCATGATCGCTATGCATCTTCCCCTTTGTTGCTTCCATGTGTCGACTCGGACATCGTGAGAGACTTTGAATTAGTCTCAGATTCGTGCTGACGCTCTTCCGATATCTCTGTCTCATGCATCGACCGCTCATCAGTGCTTGCTCTTCTTCGTAGCCATCTTGGCGAAACCCTCGAGCATATCTTCGAACTTATCGCAGGGCTCAACTAAGACTTGGTCATATATAGATCCCACACACATCTCGAACTGAACCGTGTTTGCCTTGAGCAGAATCTCTGCCTTCGCAGGGAATCTCTTTGTTCTCTCTACGTCCCAGGGACTTATGCGAGGTCCTTTATCCGCTGTCCAATGGACAAACATACGTAGATCGACCTTGAGATCCAACAAGTTGTTGAAATCCTGCTGCCATCTCGTAGGGGTGGTGATATCGTAGTCAGATCTACCCTTTGAAATCTGTGTGGATACTGACTTTGGCTTGAAAAGGTGTGTCCATCCATATTCGTTTGTGAGGAACATTGACTCGAAGGAGTGGTGGAGCTCGCAATCCGCTTCGACGTGGAGGTATCGAATCATGTGGGCAACGGCGGGATTTGGGCGATGCAATATGTATCTGCCCTCGAACCACCTGGATGTCACCCTTTTCCAGGGCACGTAGACACAAAAAGTGTTATCCTGATAGTAGATTTCCCGTCCGAGAGTGGCTAATTGATTATTACCAGATCGAAGAAGCGGGAGCAGTCGCTCTGAGAAGTATCTTTCGTGTTCGAGATAGCCGATAGGTGCAGATGATACCAAGTAGTCAGTAAGCACCATGATCTTGAGCTCATTCGGAAGGCGAGACCAGCTGTGGAACGTTGTCGGAGCGGCCTTAGTCATGAAGAGCAAATCTCGTACCGGAGTTGTGGCAGTTGTTGTTTCGATCACGGATGGCTTCGGCGTTGAAGAGAGCGCTATCTCCGTCGAATCGGTCATGATGGTGGTTTGAGCTGATGGTTATCAGCAAAGATATGTTCAATAAGCTGTAGAAACAAGAAAGCGCTCACCTGGACTAGTTGGCTTGATGGGAAGAAAGGTGGTGTCGAGTTGATGGAGAGGTTGGCCGAAGTGAGCAGTTTATGTTGAGAGAGATGCCTTGCTTCAGAGTGAAAGAAGACAGTTGTGACATTGTTTCCAAGCCATGTTCAGCATTTCACTAAAGCGAGAACGCATTTGGCTATAGTCCGGTAAATAGATGCACAAGCGGCAGCAAAGTGCTCAACTTGGAGCATTACGAAAAGAAGCACAGATTTTCTAGTCAACTCTGGTAAGTCTTGCAAATGAAGATCCCTGTTAAAGCGTATTTATATGCTCCACACAGTGTAGATCTTGACGAGTTGATGAATTAGTTTTTGCACGTTCGATGGTTTCACCCTAGCCTATCGAAAATACTCAACCTTACCACCCACGGTTCCAGAGTTCCCCAAGTAGATGATTGCAGTTGCCCGAGTAATTTACAATCTTGCCACGCTCCCATCAACATTCTCTGATTCTTCGCTATAGTTTCAAGTTCGCTGTTTCGACCAATCCCTTCTTCTCAAGTTCGATCCAAGTCCTTTTCCGTCTGTGTGCTACTCCCTTACTTCGGCTTCGTCGCCATCAGCGTAATGAGGTCCTCGATGGGCTTCAGGCAGATGCAGTTAGATATGGTGAACCCATTACTTCCCACAATTATATGGGTTTTCACTGTTCTCGCCTTGAGATGAATCTCGGATTTTGAAAGCCAGGCAAGTATTTCATCCGTACGATCAGGCGTAAGACAGCTGTGGGGAGAGAAGTGATTCAGCTTTGAGAAGGGTCTATAGACTACGAATGTGATCTTCAAGGTTTGTAGGTTCTGAAAAGAAGCTCCCCATTCTGTGCGCTTGTCGGAATTCGTGATAATGTGGCCAACTGATTGCCTGTCTCTGGCCATTGACCGCTTCGGGTATAACAGAACCTGCAATGCATAGTTCAACTCATACCTAGTGTCGCACTTAGGAGTGATCAAGCGAAAAGTATATATTTTCACTTCGAGTTGTCGGATCGATGCGCCATAGGCTGGCGGTGGATATGAAGTATTAGAAGACGCCTGGATATGTACAAGAAAAATGTTTTCTTTATAGTACGTTCCAAGAGCCATAGTAACAAGTTCTCGATTCTTCGTGCCGATGATGTGTCCGAGCTGATTCGAAAGAACTCCAGGATGAAATTGTCGGTCAATCTTCTCGTTGAAGGTAAGGTGATGAGCCAAGACTTCCAACTTCAACTCCACTGGAAGACGCGACCAATCGTGGAACGTAGTAGGCGGGGAGGCAGACATGTAAAGGAGCTGCAGCTCTGCGATTGGGGCTTTCAACTCCGTCATGGTTGCCGGTAGTACTGAGGTGTTGGGATGCTCCACTGCGCGATCTTGGAGTTCGGTTTGATCCATGTCTGATACAAGTCAGCAAGAAAGTTAGTTGAAGTTCTCGCCAAAGGCAACACACTCACTTCGTTCGGCACCCGCAATCTGGAGTTGCGCTGTGCTCATTTGCTCGCTCTCAAGTACTCAGTCGTCGCTGTGAGGTTGGGTTCGTTAGTAAGAAGACTATGAGTTTGTATTGCAGGCTCACAAACTTGACTGTCGAAGACAAAGAGATAGGTAAATAAGGTGGGGTGATTGAAACGAGGCACTAGCCTTGCGAGCAAACGTTGTTGTGATCGTAACGCGTAACGTCAACGCAGTAAGGTGCCAACGGTGAAAGGAAATTGTCCGGCTCACTTTACTATAGTAAAAGACCTCTATCAACTGATTCAAGCACATGAAAGATATATTTCCACGCAACTCACCTGCATAAAAATACCTGAGAGAACACTGGTTGCTACAGAAAGAAGCGAAGGAAACAGCGAAGTAAAGAATGAGACGTGTGAAAAAGATTGAGTACCAAAGAACGTGCTACTATTAGAGTCAGACTCATGATTTCCGCTCAGCGTCTCAATGTATGTGCATGCCTTCACCATGGACAAGGCTGGAGGTCTTCAGCACATTCAAGGTCACCATAAGAAGATTGAAAGTGGCTTGGACTAATTCAACTATAGTTGTGATGTTCCCGCGTTTTCAGCTCAAGTAGGCCTGTAGTATCCTAACTTTATTTATCGTCTAGGAAAATCTCGTTCGACGAGTTTGGGGATGCTGCCAGAACCCGTTCGGTACCCAGTGTGCCTCCCTTGAACCCCAGCCTTAGCATCAGTGCCGGACCCGATGTAAATGATGGGCCCCAGCACAGGATGTTCAAGGGTGAGAGCGTAGATAGCCCACACTTTGAAGGCAGGAGGCTTTGGAAGACGTCGGAAGAAGTTGATACTAGGAGGCTTGCTTGTTGAGGAGAGTACCTCAGCTAATCCTGGAGCAACTTGGAGAGGTGCGTCGCTGACCACAGAATCCCAATTGGAGCGCGATGCAAATACTACCTTGATCTGGCGGTTGATATACCAGGAAGGAAGAGCAAGGCTTACTGGCTGAAAGCCAGCAGCGTCAAGGTGTGACTCGATGGAACCATAACGAGCGTCGTAGAAGTCTTCCATGATGAAGGGTCTTGAAGAGGCGTGCTGGAGGATGAAGCCAGAAGACCAGAAGAGCAACAGAAAAGGAACCTCCAGGTCCCGAGGCAGCAGCACCATGCTGGAAGGATGCTGGAAGGAACATGCTTACCACAGCAAGAGCGAGAGCAGCAGCAGCAAGAGCAAGTAACAAGGAAGGAAAAGTCAAGCAACAAGGAAGGAGAATTCAAGTAACCCAAAGAGAAGGTGCACACAAACTACAACATGTTAGCATCGTGAAGCACACATGGTAGTAGGGTAAAGGCACGAAAATCTCGCGTGGACGATACGCACAAAGGACTTCCCAGGCTTCATCTGTCCAACGTCCCAGGCTATCTCACTCCCTTGCCTCCGACCAAATCCTCATCAGCCCTTGTATCCTTCGGTATGTCTACTCTTGCGCTGGGGATGTGGAAGTGGCGTACTCTGTAAGTGACGTGAAAGAAAGTGCTCGGGAGCAAGATCGATAGTTGAAAGTCAACAAAGAAACAAATAAGAGAAGCGGAAAACCCTGGAAAGAAGAAGATCATACGACTTAGCACGCCACATCACGCTCATCCTTCCCTTCCCATCTCCCAACCTACGCCCTCCTCGCCAACCCCTCAACAACCCGCTCCACAACCCTCAAGCACTCACACCTCAACGGCCCAACACCAAAAAACATAATCGTCTTAACAACAGCCTCGACCTCCGCGGCCTTAATCCCCATACTGGTCTGCTCCAGCAACGCCGCCAGCCCCTCGACATCTTCCCTATCCAGAAAACAGATCCCACACCTCCCCTCGCCACGTGTGGCGAGACTAACATGAACATGGATCTCTACCCTCAGCGCCCTTAGGTTGCAAAACAGCGCCTGCCATGCCGTGCTCCCGCCATAGTCGCGGCCCCCGCATTGGCTGGGACCCCCGCATAGCGTCAGCGCGGCGCGATCGAGCGGCCGAGCGGGCGTGAGCAGCATGCGCAGGCTGGAGCGGAGACCGAGGATTAGATCTTCCAGCGTGAGGCCGAGGTAGCAGTGGCGGACGAGGAAGTGCAGGGAGCGGATTGAGGGGGCGTGCGTGGGTGAGGGGTAGATCATCCTGGGGGCGGGGAAGGCAGATATGAGGAAGGTATTTGTTTTGTAGTAGGTTTCGAGGGCGAGGATAACGGTTTTGTGATTTTGCGTCTGGATGAGGGCCCCGATGAGGCCTTGCGGGGCGAATAGGGCGGCGTGGGCTGCGTAGCCTATTGGTGAGGGGATGGACGTGTAGTAGGTGAGGATTTGGAGCTTTAGTTCCGTGGACAGAGCGGGCCAGCCGTTAGGTGGAGAAGGAGTCCCGGCTTGTGAGAGTGAATTGACCATGTATGGGTGTTTTTGCTGTGCGGTACTGGAGACAGATTGAACGGGATGGGAGATAAGCTGAATAGTTGTGTAAGCCATCTAATTTCGATGTTAGCAGTCATGCGCACGCTCGACATGGGTATGAAAGATACACGTACAACCTGTAGACAAACTCTCCCTCACATCGTGTTGGCGAGGTTGACGGCAAGACAAGGGGGTAGACGGAAGCGAGAATCCATAAGAGCAGCGGGGTATTGATCAGGCGTGCCAAAACTGCCATAAAGAAAGATGTCGGAACCATAACTGAGAGTTAACCTCCCTTTCCATTGAAGTCTGGTCACCTACGAAGGCAACTGTCTGGTCTTGTTACATCTCACAACTCCTCCACAATCTGCACATTGCTCATATCCGCAAACGGCGCCGACTTGCCTGTCCCATCGCCCAACGCCCAACGAACCGTCTTCTGCAGAACCAGTCGACCCGTCTCTTCAATCGGCAGCCAATGACCCGCACCCTCGATAACCAGGACATGGCTGCCCTTAGGGAGGTAGTCACGAACACCACCCAGCGCCAGTCTCCTATCGAACGCTAGATCGTCTTTGCCCATAATGATAGTCGCAGGGGCTTTGAACGCACCTTGAGGCGCAGTAGTCGACACCATCACAGATGAGCCAGGGAGATTGTACAAGTCAGCCGTGGTTTGGAGCGACTTGTCCCAGGTGCCCACGAACAGACCTTCGCGATAGATGCGGATCTTCTCCGCCATACCGCGGTCAGCGACTCTCTTTCTAACAGCCTCGCCATACCTGAGCCCGTCGTGTCCATTTCCTGTGTTTTTTGTGATTTGCGCCATGGCAGGGCCAGCGGACATGGCCATGGCTTCTGCCAATTCCCCTGCGTCCGGTTTCTGCGCCTTGCCCTTTCCGAGGCTGTGGAGGATGCGCAGGAACCAGTAGTTTCCAAATGTGGCGAAGAAAATGTTGAACGGGGGAGGCAGATTGAAGCAGAAGATGTAGAAGGAGCAGCTAAATTGAGATTTTACCGGGTCGAGTGCGCGGATGGCGTTTCGAAGTAGGACAGTGTTGAGAGGTTGGCGGGTCCACGTACGCAGCATTTGCATCGCTAATGATGATTGGGAGCGAACGTTGGCAACTGTGGCATGTGGCTGGTACGTCGATTAGTATGGGCTTGTTCGAGGATATGATAGTGTAGCACTCACGACGAGACCGCTTGTGACGACCCAGTGATCAGCCAACCCCTTCGCCTCAGATGCAAGCCTGGCGCCAATGAGCGAACCCCAGTCATGCATGACCATTACCAGCTTGTAGTCCTGGTTGAGGAAAGCCGACCTCATACCAATGATGAAGTCTGTGAGCGCCTCAAGTACCGATGTTGCGTCGTAGCTCGACAAGCCATCACTACCACCGTACCTTAAAACAATCAGCACAGCAACCATCTACCTGTACACAAACCCCAACTCACCCAGGAAGATCCACAGCAACAAGCACATAGTCCCTCAACTCCGGGTCTTCCAAAACACTCCGCCAGAGCAGATACGAGTCCGGAAAGCCGTGGATGAAGATAGCAACATTTCTCCCCTCACTCTTTTCCTCAACCCCCCGATTCACGACATAATGCAATCGAGCCCCCTTCCTGGTCCTGTAAAATGCATGTCTGAACCCCGCGATTGGCTCGCGGATAAGACTCCATCGCGCGTCCTGTGCTTCTCCCAGCGCTTTCTTCTCTTGCTCTGTGTCTTTCGCCCATGGAGGCCCACTGTGCATGGATGCGCGGACCCATATGGAGGCGAGGCTGATGAGACCGAAGCTGGTCTTGAAGACCCACCATGCGAGGTCTGCAATCATTGTGATGTGGATGAGTTGGTGCAAAACCACCTTCTTGGTTGTTGTGGTTGATGTGGTAGGTGTAACGCGACAGATGGATTGTAGATGATGTATGTAGAGATTCGCTTGGTGGGGGTCCTCGTCGAAACAATCATAAGACGTGATTCCAGAAAGCGGTTGTGTAGACGTGCTTAAGGCTGATGCCAATCAATCTCCATAGCTTACTGCAGCAAGTGAAGATTGATTGTGCACGCGCTCTCTCGCGTCGAGAAGTCGCAACGGCGATCCCCGCGCATGAGGTCATTGCCGGAAGCTCTCCCTCAAGGTCCATCAACAGCAGTCATGAGACGATGATTTGTAGATATTCTACATGTTGTATTCGTCCTGCCTATGATACCGATTTTAGGAATGTGAAAGAATAAGCGAGGCTTCTAATGAGGTGTAACGAAGGCTGAATCAGTACAGACCACAAAAGACGAAACACAGGTAGCAGAGCGACATAGTGCATTGCGTATTGCGCTCCGACAGACGTGCAGCCCGATCCGGTCGAGTCTTCCACGCCTACATGTACCTCTCTACAACATGCGCCTCGAAAGCCCAAGTAACTTCATCAGACAACAAGCTCCTCTTCCCACCCAGTCACGCTATCCAACCCCGGGGTATCATCGTATCCTGCCATTCTCAAAGACGCCAAAGTCCCAAAAAACCCAATGTCCAACAATCTCATACCATCCCAGCTCGTCTCATCTCTTCCCCTTCAGCTTCTCCAGCACCCTCAACTCCGCACTCCTCTGCAACCTCAGCCCCTCCAACTCGCGCTCAACCCCCTTATTCCTCTCCACCGCCTTCTCGCGCTCCTGCATCCTCGTCCTAACCTCCTCCATCTTACGCGCCACCATTTCCTCAACAACGCGCTCCAACTGCCCCACATCCTCAATCCCATGCTCCCTCACAAACTGCTCGGCAAACTCCTTGATGCGCACCGGCGACGGCCCCGGACCCCCCGTGTGATACCCATTCGGATGTGTGAGGTAAAGCCCCGGGGCAGGCGAGGCGTGCGTGCGCAGATGCGAGGATATGGGGATGGGGAGCTGGTTCGCGGAGACCATGCGCGCGTCGTGGGTGTGTGGTCTGGGTGTGTCGTTGGAGGGTGGGTGCAAGATTGTGTTCATGAGGTCGTTTTCGAAGGTTTCGTTGTAGGGCACTGTCGCGGGGGAGTAGTCTATTGCGGGGGATGTGAGTTCGGCGTCGGCGTCGTCGCTGGGTGTGAGTGGGGCGTTGGGCATAGCGGCGTCGATCTGGGCCATTGTGTGGGCGCGTGGGGGATGCAGGATGGCGGTGCGACGCGGGAGGAGAGTGAGTTCAGCCTTGCGATTCGAGTGTGTTGGTGGTGGAGCTGTTGCGACGCGTTGAGTGTGCTTTGGAGCGCATCGTGAATGACTAAGCTGCGACCTCCGCGTCAAGTTGATCGCGATCACGGCTTTCCCATCTTGCCTCTACACTAAACTCAACTGCACAAACTTCGCCATGGCCGACAAACTCCGCGCACAGCAACAACTCGAAGCCTTACAGGCACGCTACATCGGTATCGGGTCCGCCGACACGACGAAACACGAATGGACGTCGAACATCGCACGCGACTCGCTCGCGAGCTACATTGGACACCCGCCTCTGCTGCAGTACATGAGCATTGGACTAGGACAGCCGCGGGAGAAGACGAGGGTGCAGCTGCTGGAGCGCATGATTAGGCCTGTGGGGCCGCCGCCTGAGGTGAGTGGGAGATGGGGTTTGTTGATGGGATTGGACGGGTGGAAGCTGACTGTGGAATAGCAACAAGATTGATGCATGTTCGGGAGCCTGCTATCGTAGTCTGACTTGAGCCAACGAAGCAGGCAGGGTGAGGTATCAAGCATACATGGGATCAGGATGGTTTATCTGGGCGCAAGGAGTCAAGGGCTGGCGTTACTGGTCAAAGGTGAAGATGCGCATAAAGAAGTCAGGAAACCTCCAGGCTGATTGTTCCAAGATACATACCTGCCATCCAAACGCCGAAAGCGTTCTTCATGGCATGGAGTCTACACGAATTTACCACAACTCCAAAACACACCACGACCTCCTCCTTCCTCTCCCGTGACATGCTAATCGCTTTCACTCCCACTCCCCGTCGGCCCATCGTCATCGTCCTCGACAACATCTCCTCCTGCCTGCATGGCATACTCGCCCTTCTGCAGCATGCTCTTCAGCTCTGTGTTCCGCGGATCCGCCAGCTCGACAGGCTTCAGCTTCGCCTTGTTCCGTATTCTCGGGTCACAGCCGGCATCCAGCAGGATCTCAACAATGGGGTGGCCGGCCGACGCCCATTCAGACTTATTGAGCGAATTGACGTAGCGCACGGCTTTGTGGAGCGGTGTGTCTTGCTCCATGCGGTCGATTTCGTCAATCTCGAGGCCTTCTTGGTCGAGGAGGATGTCGAGGATTTCGTCTACGGGGTGGATAGTTAGCTTACTGGAACAACATTCTATTGGACTTTGTGACAAGTCCACATGCCACATAGTGTTCATGAACTGCGTCACTTACAACTTCCATATGTCGCCGCAACGTGCAGACAGCCGTTTCCCACGCCGTCCCGCGCGTTGTTCAGTACCTCAGCCACATGTTTGGCAGGCTTCTTGTTGCCTGACTTCGACGCGGCGGAGGTGAGGTCTGCAATCGTCTCCTCGAGGAGCGAAGTGTTGTTGCGTCTGCAAGACTCGAGGATCAATTCACGGGGAGATGCGCCCTAGAAGACTATCAGTCCCGGCAAAACCCCATACCAACACCTCAAGCATCTTACATCCTCGTCCGCCATATTGCAAGTGCTCAGTAAGTCGGAAAGAACGCGACTTTGCTGCTATGCAGGCGGCGCGTGAAAGCGTCTATCGTGCGTATTGGCGGGGTGCCAATGTCGAGTCGAGTTGAGGGATGGATGTGCGTGAACGGGAACAAAGCAACAAAAGGCGTTTTCTTCAGCAAATAACGAAGACAGAGAGAGAAAACCTGCAGGCAGTGATAGGGTAGGTATGTTAGGCAAACACAGCCAACGCACCTCTCAGCCCAATAGATGAAACAGCGTCACATCACAAGTGCGCAGCCCATCCTGGGACCGCCGCCCATCGATCCGCTGGCCAAAACAGCCGCCCCGCACTTTCCCCTTCTCGGCGTAGCGCCGAGCCGCCCCGCTGTAACTTTTGACTTGCGCATTTCGCATCGCATTGTTAATGGTGAAGTTTCCCGTCACGCACGCTTGCACGCATCTGTGAATACCGCGCCATGTTACTCTGTTCGTCCACCTTCTCTGTTCTCAATATTCCTACAAACCAACCCGCTAATCCACCACAGTCTGCCCAACATGCAGCAACATGCTGCGCGTCTCGCGCGTGCCCCCCGGCGACCCAACGATCGAAGACTCAGTGGGCCAGAACCGCTTCGAATGCCTGACATGCCCGTACCACTTCGTCATCAACAAGCGCTACTACGAGCGCAAGTACATGAAGAGGAAGGAGGTGGAGGATATCTTGGGCGGGAAGGGCGCGTGGGATAATGTGGATAAGACACCGGGTAGGTTATTTCGACGTTGGCGGATGAGGAGGAGTATTGTAAGATGGATGGGGGAGAAGAAGAACACAGACTGACGACGCGCGAATACAGTGCAATGCCCGAACGAGAAATGCAGGAATCACGAGGCGTATTGGTATCAGCTGCAGATTCGCAGTGCGGATGAGCCTATGACGGCGTTTTATAAGGTATGGCTTTCTCTGTGGGTTACTGGGAGTTGTGTGCTAATAGCTTCAGTGTACAAAATGCGGAAAGGAATGGCGCGAGTAAATTTGATTGCACATACCACATGGAGTTTGGGAGCTTTGGGTTTGCGGTTTCGGTATACCCCGGTTGATATTGTACGAGGTCGAGTGCGATTATATGCATACGTTCAATATATGCAATTCCTCTTCCATACCCATCTATTTCATTACATTTTATACCCACCCATTACCACCAATCTCCATCCCAGGTCTCCGACTACGCCTCCCGCCCATGCAAGCCCCCATGCGCCACCCCAAACATAGGCACCGCACTGTCGCTAATCCCCTGAACTCTCTCGCCAATAACGCCCTCTGCCCTGGGACTCCCCATCGCAGGTGTGTTGCTTGGCCATGCCCAGAGCGCGTCAAACTCAAACTGCTCGTCTTGGCCGCTCTCCTCCGAGTGCAAGCTCGGCACGCGCGTTGCGTCGAGGGCGGACATATCGAGCATGGTAGACAGGGAGGGCGTTAGCGGCGGTGGGTGTGAGGGCATTGCAGAGAGGGTGTCTTGGATAGGTGATAGATGAACGCGGAAGTCTGGTGGGTGTGTGGGTTGATGTTGAGATTGTTGTTGTTGCTGTTGTTGTTGGAACGCGGATGTGGGGTCGCTGAAAGGGAGGGTTTGCATGCCAGGGTAGATGTGTATGGGCACCTGGTGTAGACGTGGTGTAGCGTTCATGGGGTCCGTTACATTTGGTAGACCGCCCGTGTTAGGGGGTTGGTGTTGCTGTTGCTGCGGCTGTTGCTGCTGCGGGTGTTGAGACGACAATGGGGCGCCGTAGAGTTGCGATGAGATGCTGGGTAGTTTGTTGTTGTCTGCATGGTTCTGTTTCCTTCGCATACGCTGCTGTGTGACGACGTCGCGAAAGGAGCTGATGATGTAGACTAGGCGATTTGCTTGTTGGTCGCTCTCGCCGCAGTAAGTCATGATATTGACGGCGTTGATGATACATGCGTCAGCTACTTCGATCTTGTATAACCCAGCGAACTCGTTCGCGAGGATGACTAGCGTGGCGGCGAAGAGGAAATATATTACAGCGGGGTTGCGTCGGGATAGGTGACCGGCATCAAAGGCGTTTTGAACGAGTAGGATGGTGTGCGTGGATGCAATGACACAGGCTTCACTAAATTTCTCCATGCGTAAGTAGGGCCTTGGTCCTCTAGATCCGGTTTGATTGTTGAATTGTCGTTGCGTTTCGAGATTGAGGATGTACAGGAAGAAGGGCCGTGTGAGTAGGATGATAGAATGACAATAGAACAGGTTAACATGGAGAAGGGCGATGCCTTGACTTGGTGAGGCGTTTGCAGCTTGCCGCCAGTGCAAGATTGAAGGAAGAGAACGAGGCCACGATTTGCATACATCTGCAATTTCCTGGGCTAGACGAGTGCTAATCTTTCGTTGTTGGTAGACTTTGCGTAGGATAACACCAATCACTGAGCAGCTGCGCACAGCAGCCTCCAATGCGCAAGATCCAGTCTGGTTGAAGTCGGCTGTTGTGACCGCATTGATATCAAAGGACTGGTCTGGATGGAGCACGTCGCCTGAGCAATCGTCTTCTGATATCGCGGTGGGCCGTCCCAACGAGCATGAAAGAAGCCGGTCAATGACAAAGATTGACCGCCATAAGTTTTTCCGTTGTGCCTGCTCTTCTGGACTGAAGATTACCATCGTCTCCTCTCTGTGAAGTCCAAGAGCATGAGCAGACCGGGCTGCCATACCGAGCAGCGCAAATGCTGTATTGCGTTTAGATTTGGCAAGCATGTATACAGCCATAAGCAGTAGGGCTTGTACAGACCAAAAGTCTTGATCTTCTAACCCTGTCATTGGGTCATCCAGCCTCTTGGCGTTCAAATAGAAGACCTCTGCTCTGTCGAGATGCTCGCTTCTAAGCTTCTCAATCACAAGAGCTTCAGGGCTTCCTGAAAGGGGTGTTGCCATGGTGAGTCCAATGGCGAAGACGAGATTCAGTAGGCAGAGAAAAGGAGGCTCTACTGAGAGTGGATCCGAATAACACCTTTCCAGCTCGCCCAGAAAGCGATCGCGGTCGAAGACTTGTAGCAGTCCATGTGTGTTGATGAAGAAAGCATCCACCAGCACGTGAGCGGTTTGCAAATCTGGTAGGAGGTTTGTGTGCTGGAAACCTGGTGGAAGTGAAAATTGTCCTTCGACTATCTTATGCCGTCGAGGGTCGTTTGTGAAAGGCGAAGGTCCGACTACAGTTTCCACCATCATCCGAAGTAGTTGCAGAAAGGACAGCGTCGCCGAGTCTCCTACATACAGTACTCTGCCTGTTGGGTCTTGAAGCATTCGACTCTGAGTGTAGATGACGGCTTCTTCATCTGGCCCGCTTTGAACAGTGCTGCCACGGGATGGTCCCCTCGGGTGCTGGCCGACGTTTACATGGCTTGTCGGTAGCTGTAATATCGGACCACCCACAAACTCTACAGTCGACCTTGGCTCGGATGGCTTGTACGGAGTCTCACCAGGGCTTGCCGGAATTGGGTGAATCCCTTGCGTGCCGAGGGTTGTGTGTTGTTGAATTGGGGATTGACGTCTTGGTGTTAGCGGTGATGCATGACTGTAACCATTGCTGGGTGTATTGTATGACGAATCGCCATTAACAAATGGGCTGTCACTTCCACCGTCTTCAATTGCGCGTCTTTTGGTGGGCGGTCTATCTTCATTGGGTGAAGTAGCTTCTCGATCCGCATAGATGCAGGTGAATTTTCGCTATGCCGTGTAAGCTCGTATTATGTATGATGTAGTGCTAAGCCCACCTTTTCACATGTGTTGCATGGGCAGGCACCATTGCACTTGATGTTTGTTAGTCCAGATTCGGTCGTTTAGCGGTGAGATGGCCGCATCGAGAGACGAGCTGTTGGTGATGAAGCCAGTATCGATGATATTGCGAAAACGAGGCTGCGATTTGCTGGGAAGAGTCGCGATACACGCAGACACAATTGCGACGGATGGCTGGGTATCGGGAGCATGTCTTGCGACGCACAGCACGATCCCGTGGCGCGAGCATCACGTTGTATCCAAACGAGCTTTCATGCAGCACTGATCAGATCTGTTAAGGATGATTCTGACTCGCCTTCTGTTTCCTTCGTTTACAACTCTCACAGGCCTGGGCAGTACGCTGCCGTTGTTCTGCGCCACGTTAGCCTCACAACTACTCAGACGCGCGGGAAGACCAACCAGGAGGGACTTTAGGTCTGGTCATGCTTAGCTTGTTGTCCAACACGATATAATCACGTGTATCACTCTCGTAACGATGGCTATCGGATGAGGGTTCGGATGAGGACGAGATTGATTGAAGCTGCAGAGAATAGCACAATGGTGGCCGGTACTGAAATTTCCCCTCAAAGATGACGCGAGAACGGTCCTACACCGGCGATTTGCATTGGCAAATGAGGATCAACGGAAACGCCTGGTTCCCACGCCTTTGGGGTTTGGAGTTCCAGACTTGCCAGTGTTTCCGCGTCGAGGCTGACGCTGAACGCAGATCGCGGCGACGTGCACGGACCGATCGCATCGGAAATGGAAAACGAGGCCAGCGGTTGACGACTAGCATGTCCCTCCACCATCGCCAGTCCGTCTTGTTACGAGGCCGCGTTAGCCCGCACATGCTTGTACCCGTTAGATGTGCATGCGTGATATGCTTAGTATTCTCGTCTTTTGCCACATGATACAGATCGCATCTTCGGCATGCGGCTAGCTACCTTTTCGGAGAAGGCAGGAAACGGCATCGCTGCATTTCAAAAGGACAGGCTCTAAGACCCTCTAAATAGTTCCTCCGAGGTGTTGCTTTCCTACACCTTCCACATTGTTTCTTTGCAATTAACCTTCCGGCCCTTCGACATGACACCCTACCTAGGAGACCACTCACCCACCGAGAGTAGTGATGTCAACGGGACTACACATGCATATACTTTGCTTGATGGTGCCCGATCAGCCCTAGAACAACTGCTGGTCAAGGCAAAGGAACATTTGCCCACAGAATGTCTATCTCATGTAGCAAAAGTTGGCTTCTCTACCGCCAACACTGGAAGCCCCTACTTTCCCAGCCCGCTCAAGCAAACAGAAGCCATATCAGCACTCAAAGCCGTCGAGTCAGGAATTGCTTCGGCAATAGCTGATCTCTCAGATGGTCCGAAAACGCGGGATATCAACGTCGACATGGAGAGGGCCACAGCGTTCCTGTTTTCCACGTACTTGGCCACCGTCGGGGGGTTAGACAAGTCGAATCCTAAAGTCAAGAAGTTGCTGAAAGGTTTGTGTTCCAAATGCTTGCTAGGTAAATAATCACGTTACTAACAATTGTAGACACCGACCTTCTGCAAGCACAGTCAATTCTGTATCGAAGACTATCAGCCAACCTCTACGAAACAAAAAATCCGGGAGAGTACTTCCACTTGCATGGGTCCCTGGAGGCGACAAAAGCCTTGAACATGATTGGCCTAGAAGGTCACCGGCCAGACCTCACTGAGTACCATGAGTGCATCAAGATCATCGAAGACCACGTCAAACAGTACTCTGCCGACCAGCTTGAGGAGATGAATTGGAAGATCAAGCAAGCAGGCGTCACATGCTTGAAATGGGAAGACTTCAAACTCACACAACATGGGCAAGAGCTCGTCGAACAGCCACCTTGGAAGGTCGAAGCACTTGAGACCGAGACACCGCCAGTCCCCTTCCCGTGCAAAGCCTCCCGTGCGCCAAAACCACAAGTCCTCGCTGGAATTCGGGTACTTGAACTCTGCAGGATCATCGCAGGCCCAGCTATGGGCCGTGGACTGGCTGAGTACGGCGCGGAAGTCATCAAAGTCACTGCGCCAAATCTCTCAGATGTGCCCTTCTTCCAAGTTGACGCCAACATCGGGAAACACACCACAGATCTCAACCTGAAGGATTCGAACGATCGCAAAATCTTTGAAGAGCTACTCCAATCGGCAGACGTTGTTCTGGACGGATATCGACCCGGCAGTCTGAACCGTCTCGGTTACGGTCCGCGGCAACTTCTTGAGATTGGTAAGCAGCGTGGACGTGGCTTCGTCTACGTTGCCGAGAATTGTTTCGGGCATACCGGGCCGTGGTCATCACGACCAGGCTGGCAACAGATTGCAGACTGCGTGACAGGGGTTGCATGGGCTCAAGGCGAGGCTATGGGTCTGGAAGAACCGGTTGTACCGCCATTCCCCATGAGCGACTACGGAACCGGCTGCATGGGCACTATCGCCGCACTTGTCGGCCTGTATAAGCGCGCGAAATCCGGAGGCAGCTATCTGGGAACCACGTCGTTGGTCCAGTACGACATTTACCTACTTCAGCTCGGACTGTATGACGACAAGATGATGACGGAGCTAAGGAAACAACACGACACAGAGTTCTTTGGACTCCGACACCACGACTCAGTCGATGAAGTGGGTAAGCGAGCATTGAAAACGATGAGGAGGACGCACCCCGAGCTGTTTGACGAGAAGCACATGCAGGGATGCTTCAGCAAGGGGTTCGATGCGGACGTCCGAACAATTAAGCCGGTGGTAAGCATCGAAGGGTACTGGAACGGTTTCTTGCGCAGCTCAAGACCTAATGGGTTCGACAAGCCAACCTGGGGGGACTGGGAGGTTGACGAAGACATGTTGAAAGAGTAATGTAATGTCACGAGTTTGAATGAGGTTCATATTTCTGCCGCGTTGTATTTCCACATACCCCATACACATAGTCACATTTCAGTCATGAAAGTTACTCTCTTCTTTGATCAATCTTTCCCATCCTCTTCATTCGATGTTGTTGCTTCCGTCGGCTGGTTTCTCGGCCCATCGGCTCTGCCATCATTCGGACGTGCACAATATCTCCAAAGTTCTACCACAAACCCCACACACGCCACCTCGGTGTGACGGGCCACAATCGAACAAACTCAATGCAGACCCTGTCTGCACCGCCACCATATTCGGTCCGCCACACCTTATCATCCCATACTCGGAGCGGGAGCCTCCTCAAGCGAAGCGTGTCAGAGTCAGGGGGAACGGGCCGTTCAGCTGTCAAAGACGGTGTCGGTCGGCATCGCAGCGCAAAGGATTCGGCATGGTGGACCGAGCTAACGTCACAAGTGGAGACGAACAAGGCAGCGGATGCGCTGCCAACAGAGGCAAGTATGCCAAGTCGGTGGACAGGCTCCATATGGGGAGATCTCGACAGAGTTTGGCAGGGTTCAGGGTCCGCTGCAAGATGCCGATAGTGTCGAAGCCCGCGGGTTGGGCTTGCATCGGGGGGTATATCAGAAACGTGTTCTGGGGTTCCTGGCTAGGTAGACATTGTTGTCAACTGCCGATTGTCCTCGTGATTCGGTTCTAGTGCTCGTGGTTCACCGGAGACCACCTCCTCGACCAGACAGATCGTGGCATTCCATTATCCGATGCAGGATGCCGATTGATATGGCATGTTTGTGTCCTCTCTGAGGTTTCGATGAACGGCCATTGAATACGAAAGCGATACGTAGGATCTTGTGTCTTGTTCCCTTTCTGGAGGATGGACCAAACTACGATCATTCCACTTTCTGGCTTCTCAGTCCGGTAAAGATTAGCGAGAGCTATTTCGAATCTGGAAATATCCCCAATGATACTCGGACACTTCTCTTGCCATTGATATACCCAGCTGGTGTCCCTGTTCACACCGCCTTCTCGTTCTGTCCATCAATTATCAAGCAGAAGAGATGTGGCTTACACCCATGATGTGTCAGTAGGGCAATTGTATCGCTAAGAAGCTCTGTTAACAAACACGTGCTGCTATGGTGTAGTCTCGTGCTAATCAATAGCAAATGAAACTCTCCCTGTCGGCATTGAGAGACAGAACTATTGCCAGACCAGGATTCAACGTCCGAAGACTGTCCTTGCTATCAACATCTATGCCGATCAACTACGACCTTCTGAAGACTACATCAGGAGGCATCAATTTGACCAGGCGGCTGAACCAAGAGAAACCTACGAACCCACCTCCCGTCACTCAAAATGCAGAAGGCTCGCCGGCAATCCAGATCAAGTGTGTGTCAGTAGCTCTCATGGCTACGCAAGCAAACCCCACGGATCTACGAAAAGAGTTGGATTCAGTCAAGCTCTTTGGTAGAGATACAGCGTGTTGTTGATCAGCAAAACTTACTGACACACTGAACGAGTCCTGAGAACGTCTTGTTTTCCTCTCTACACAGGTATATCACAAACAACATGATACATCTGATGGCCATGATCTCTACATCATCGCCACCCTTCAGTCGAAAGGCCTTCTCACTGCAAGGACTGTGACCTGAAGAAGGAAGGAGCAGATCTGGAGGGGACAATCGGGAGACGGAGCTTTTGTCTTGAAGAAGGAGATGGCCCAGCGTTTAAAATTCTCCTGGTATGTTTTCAAGGGGTCGGGGATGGCACATAGCCTAACAGTCACAAATCAACGGCTGCCTGGGCTCCCGAACACGCGTCTGCACCAGTACGTTGAGTAGCCAGTCATTAAGTGACGATTGGCCAGCCCTACTTCTCTTTCACTACTACCGTGTATTCACTGATAGTTACTGTGTGAGAAGGGTTTGGGTTTTAGTTCCCATATTGATTTGCAATACTAGGTACTTACTGTGTTGTGTCTATCTGTTTCTATTATAAACATGAACACGCTGAAGACCAAAACTGAAAAACAATAGTCTCGAACAACCTTTGAGGCAACCCCGGCCAATGCCATGGACCTAGGTACCCGACTCAGCATAATCCATACAATCCACCCGTCCAACGTAAGGCAGATAGGCACTATCAGAAAGGAAACATCGTACCACCAGTACTCAGCAGTCTGACTGAAAGTGGCAAGACATCGATAGCCCTCGAAGTACGTCTAAGGGCCAACTGCCATGAAAAGGCGCACAGGACTAACCTGTACACTTGAACATGATGGACAGAAGGCTTGCTTGCTCCCAAATACTAGTATGTCTACCACTCTCATACAGATTGCTGAACTCATGTCACTGCCGTGACGATTACCATGGACCACCTATAACAACGCTTTTCTCTCGCATGATTCAGCTTGTCCAGCAACACAAGCTGCCCTCGCCCAAGACCGACAGTGAACAAACAGTATTCCTCCCACTTCCACAACACTCCGATATCCCAACACAATTCACAGGCCACACAAGCGCAGCTTAACGTCCACGTACCCAGCCAAACACCTCAGGCCGGCTAACACGGAGCCCAGTCCGAGTAGAAAAACACCGACCATCTCAGCCTTAACAATACCGTATATTCAAGTCAAACCGCACTGTGTCTGCATAGCCTCTATGCTCCCTACCCTACATTCCTATTAAGCAAAGGAGGTACAGTAAACCTCATGTACGTCCATAATAGCAGCTGCATCAACAAGTCTTATCTCATATTTCTCCGCGCGAAATCTCAACTATGTGAGATTAATCTCACTGCACAACGATCTTGTCTACGCATGTCAACATACCTCATTATCAGCTTGTGTCTACAATCCAGTCTCGGTATATCCTCGCAAAGCCTGTCAACTTATTACTGACTACGGGGTTCCTTCTATTCAATGTTTCGCTATTAGGCTCCGTCATGTCATGTCTGTAGAATGCGAAGTGTACATCCATCTATTCAGTCTCATCTCTTAGCTCTTGTCTGTTCATTGCACAATTCACTCCGGGTCATATTGATCTCTCGAGTAGCAATGGATCAAGACCGAGAAGATGGGTGTCGGGGATAATATATAGAAGGTGAGCTTCGTTTATCTGATTGTACTGCACACCTTACTATATATAGATAGAGCGATGAAGTGTTTATCAACTTATGAATTGCCCATTGCCTCTGCATATTGACTGACTGACTAACTAACCAACCAACCAACTAAACCGCCCCCAACCCCCATAAAACAGACATCAACCCCCCCTCCCCATCCCCTCCAAACCCCCTCCCTACACCCTCCCCGCCTCCCCCAAAATCCCCCCAACAACCTCCCCAACCCGACTCCAATTCGCACAATGCCCGGCATCCAGCCTAACAACCCCGACCTCCCTCCCCCCCTCCCTCAACACGCCAATAAACCCCTCCTGCAGCTCAGGACTGATGATAAAATCCCTCTCGCACAGAATATAACTCGCCGGAATACTTTCATACGCAACCCTCGTCACCGCCTCTGTAAAAGACGCGGCGGAATGATGCGGAAGCAGGGAAGCGAGCTCGTATGCTTCTTCCCAAGTCGGAAGGTCGTTGCCGATTGCTTGCGCGAGGAGGTGCGGGGCGGTGTGCATGTATCCGTCCTGTTTACCTTATATCAGCTTGTCTGCTTGACGGAACTAAACGCGAGTAAGTGATGGAGGGATATAGCTTACGACGGCGCCCTCCACCATCCCCCCCGCCATCCCCACAGCATCCACCTGCCTTTCCCCCACGCGCGGCACCACAGCCGTGAAATACACGATCCGCCTCACTCCCCCCCCTCCCTCCTTCCCCACACCAAGACCAACGAGCGCCTCGCTCGTCGGCACGCCCCCGTAGCTGTGGCACACGACTACGACTTGCTTTCCCTGTGCGATTAAGGCTTCGGTTACAGCGCGGATTAGGGATGCGTCGTCGTGCATGGTGGCGGGGGGGAGGGGGTGGCGTTTTTGGGTTGAGGGGAGGGTGAGGACGAGGGCTGGGTGGGAGGCGGTGCGGAGGGCGGTTATGAGGGGGTGGTAGATGGTGGGGGGGGCGAAGGAGCCGGGGATTAGGAGGATTGTTGGGTTGGGTGTCATTGTTGGTTGTGGGTGGGGGTTTTTGGGGAGGGGGATGGGATGGGATGGGAGGGGTGAAGGGGGGGTTTTATATGTATATGTGTATCCATGTTGATCTTGGGGCGGCGTGAGATTACGCCCTCCTCTTCCATACTCTCCTCTCCCACCCTATCCTGTGTATACCTCTCCACGTCTTGATGCAAGTGAGAATACGCCCTGTCCTTCCACCCTCACCCTTCCACCCCAGACATACCTCTCCACGCTATCTAGATCAGATGGCAGCCTAACACACTGACAAATACGCCGTCCGTCTTACGCTTATGAATCCGTTGAAACGGGGTAAATCCATAGCATATCATGCGGAGATTGTGCGGAGATTGTGCGGAGATTGTGCGGCGTAGAGGTAATTACCAAGCAGTCTTGGTACGTGCAGTGTTCCTGCATTGATGGAAAGTCGAGGTTGATTGGGAGATGAGGACGGTGAGTGTGGAGAGAGATAGTTGCGCGAGAAAAAGAGATTCAGGGTGCGAGATAAGAGAGAGGATGAGTTTTTGTGGGGAGGAGAAAAGAGACAAGACAAGCCAAACGCAGTCACCTCGACGATGACGATGATGTATCAGGCGCGCCGTTATGGTGTATTGCACCTCACCAAGACCACGAGTCAGACCTACACCACCAATCTCCAGCAAAGACTTATGAGAAAAGAATAAGTGGGCGTATATTCCACCACACTCGTATATACCCATAGTTCCTCAACATGGCGGTTCAAGTTCCAGTTCCATCTACAACCCAACCAACCAACCAACCAACATACACGTCCCACCCTACCACAACAACAAGCTCCTTGCAACCGCCACACAAACCACACACTCAAACATCCCTAACCCCCCGCTTCGGAATCTCCGCCTCCACCATCTCCAGCCCGCTCAGACTGGGATACCGCTTACTAAACGTCTCGACGTCCCACTCGCTCCCCGCGCCGACATCGGAGCCCATCACCCCCGGACTCGGCTTGGTAGGCGACGGGTTCGCGGAGCCAGACACCTCTCCCAAGCCCCCGGTGCGCAGCGCCTTTGGTTTCGGGGGCGCGCGGGGCGCAGGGCCAGAGGGGAGTCTGATGCTGATGGTTGGTGGAGCAGAGGTGGACGGGGCGGGTGGACGGGTGGGTTTCGTGTACTGCAGGTCTGGCATGGGTTGCTGTGCGGGTCCAGCGGCGACGCTGACGGGCTTGCGGGCCACGGTGGGAGCTTGTCGTGCGCTGGGTTGCTCCTGCGGCCGTGGAGGTAGTGGTTTGCCTGTGTCTGTGTATTTTCCGTAGCCCTCTGCCGTGCGGCTGACGGGTGGGGGTTTGCTGGTCTCGCCGAGTAGGTTCTTGACGCGGTTTTGTATTGTGGAGGCTTTGGAGGGGCCGGCTTTGGGCTGGGCTTGGCCTTGGCTTTGCGAGGTGACGCGTTGCTTGTATTCTGCTGCTGCGGCTTCGACGCGTCGCTCCTCTTCGCTGAGTCGCCGTCTTTCGAGTTCCCTGCGGACTTCGGGTGAGAGCTCCTGTGTTTCGTTGATGGCGCTGCGGTCGTCGTCGCTGAGGCCACCGGTAACTTCTGAGCCTGCGATTGGTGTGAGTGATGTGGTGTTTTCCCGAGAATCCTCGGGCTCTGAGAAAGGTGGCTGGTCGCGCTCGTTCTCTGGCGTGCGAGACGAGTTGTTGGTTTCGAAGCGGCGGAAAGCGTCGCCGAATCTGCCTTTGACAATGTTCCTGGTGTTGGTTGTCAACGATACTATGCTGTTCCGTTTGGACTGCTTCGACTGCGAACTGCTTCGGTGATGCTTGTTCTTCTGGCCTGTGTCATCTCTCTCCATTACACGCAAAAAGTCAACGCTTGACCTGATGTTCTTGTCTTCGGGCTCTGTTTCAGAATCATCAATCGCGTTGGACGTTACTCGACGCTGCAAGGATGGGGCAACAAAGTTCCGTCCAGGCGCCATCTCACGGTTTCTGAGGTAGTCGAGGTTCGATTCGACGTGCATGCTAGCTGGTCGGGCGTTGGAGTTTGCGGATCTGGAGCGGTCGATAGTGTTCCCAAAATCCAACGCAGAAGAACGCAAACTCTCTAGTGAAGGTCGGGAGGACGCCGGCGATTTGGGAATGCTGAGCGTTGACAAGTGGGATCGTGTTCTCGAGTCCAACGATGGCCGAGTAGGCAATGCAAGTTCTGGCTTAAACGGAGGGATACCTTGGGATTTGTCAAACGAGCGAGGCTGGCTCATTGTGCGGTGGTGTTGCGAGGAGGTGGTGGGTACGCGCCAAAGCGGGCGGTTGGTAACGTCTGGATACTTCTGCGCAGGGGGTGCGGGGGATGGCGCGGGCGATGTCTGGACTCCTGTCGACACCATATTCACTCGTTGCGCTATTGGCTCGTGTATTGCCGGGTTGGATGTTCGCGGAGACTCGTATGGCTTTGGTTTCCTGAGCGAGACAGATCTCGAAACGCCTGCTGAGGGCACACTCGGAGAAGGCTTGATGGTGGGGGCCGACTCTACTTTCGTAGCTGGAGGCAGGGCGAATGCATCATCCGCCAGAGCTTCTGTCACTCGTTTGGTCAGTAGCGGGTCGGATGTTGGTGGCGATTGATCGAATTCGAACTTCTGGCCTCGGTCGTGGAGCAGGGAGAACTCGTCCAGGGATGGGAAGCGCGCCGCAAGTTCATCCGCAGCGGCCCGTCTGACTTGAACGTCCTGAGAATCCAGAGCTGCGAATGGATCCGACACAGTCCCCCTCATCGGAGAAGGACTCGGCCTTGCTGCTGGGGGCTGCTGAACGGGTGCCGTGGGCCGTCCTCTACGCATCGGCGCAATGTCCGGGATCTGCTGCACCTGCTTCACGGGGGCGACCTTCTGCAGGCCTATGATGGGCGGAGTGGAGACTTGCGGTTCGGTCGGCGGTAGTTGCTGGTTTCTGCGAGCTTCTGAGTGCGTCCGGTTGGAGTAGATCTTGCACATGTCAGTGATGGGCGGGTGGTGCGTGTGGCATGCGTACCTACGTCTTTGATGGGGTTGGAGCGATGTCTCATGGCGCAGACTTCTGACATGACCTGGTAGATGTTGGGTCGCTGCTGCGGGCTCTCGCGCAACGTCCACCCTGCGCAGCATTAGCCAAAGCCCGACTCGCACAGGACCGCCACAAACCTATCAGCTTCTTTATCCGGTCCGAGAACTGGGGGTAGGCCGGGTACTTGAAGCTCGCGTTCAGGATGGCCATCTGGCCGACCTCCTCAAAGGGCGTCGTGTAGTAGCACAGCTTGTACAGCAGCACGCCCAGGGCCCAGATGTCGCTCTTCTCGTCGATGGGCTGTTTGCGGTAGACGTCGATCATCTCGGGACTTCGGTACTGCAGCGTGGTATGCCGTTGCACGTCGTCCTCGATCAGCCTGCCCTCGGCCGCCGTCGTCGCAGCAGGCCTCGGCGGCGCGGTGGAGCCAAAGTCGCACAGCTTGTAGATCTTGTTGCCGCCGACGGTGGTGATCAGGACGTTCTCCACTTTGAGATCGCGGTGGAGCAGCGGCGGCTTCAGGTAGTGCATGGTCGCGACGCCCTCGGCCACGTCGGAGAAGATGTTGAGGATCTCGGGCTCGGTGAGGCGGTGCTGCAGGCGCGTGTTCATAAAGTCGATCAGGCCGCCGCCCGAGCAGAACTCCATCAGCAGGAAGACCTCGTAGCCGCCGCCCTGCAGCTGCGAGGCGTGCGAGTCCATGTAGGTGACGATCTTGTGGTGGCCCTTGAGCTTCTTCATCGTCTCGACCTCGGTGCGCATGTTTGCCAGCGCGTCCTTGTCCGGGACGGCCACGCGCTTCAGCACGGCCGTCTCGGGCAGGCCATCGTCGGACTTGGGGACGCGGACGAGGTAGACGTGGGCAAAGCCGCCCTCGGACAGATAGCGCTCGATGACGACGCGGTGGTTGCCGACCTGGACCTTTGTGCCCGGCGTGAAGGTGCCCGGCGGCGCATTGGAGACGGCCATGGCGGCGGGAGCGTGGTAGGCGGCCTGTTGGGCCATGGAGTGTGCGGCGGAGAGGGCATGGCGGGCAGAGGACATGGCGGGCGGTGAGGATGAGGAGGGAGCTGCAGCGGTGCAGGAGCGACGGGCAGCCTAGAGACTGTGCATGAGCCTGGGCATGAGCGTGTGCGGGTAGAGTCGAGGGCAGAGTCGAGGGCAGAGTCGAGGGCAAGAGGCCGACGTGTGCTGCTGCTGCTATGCGGGCGTCGAGACGATCATGCTGGAGGCTTCACGCGCGCCGTCCAGGGCCCTTCATCACTCAGACGGAACATCACAAGCGAAGCCACATCACAACGTCACACTCGACACTTGTTCTTGCAGGTAGCGTGCTGTCTGTGTAGACTGCACGATGGATGCGGTGAGCCCACAGGCCAATCTCAGCCAGCGCGACCTGCCAGTTGCGTGCCTGTTCGACGGCGTGCTGTGGCGGATACATGCGCGCCCTCGACAGCGTGCGGCGTGTTTCAGCGCACCTCTCCCGATTGGACAGACCACACATGGCATTCTCGTCGACGCACCATCACGGTCGACTGTCGAGAAAGACGATGCAGGTGGACATGGTCGAAGACATTCAAGAGTTGCACGTGATGCTATTTCCAAGACACACTCATATGCAGAAATCAGTGCATGTGGCAGGACGCCTGGAGACATGCTGTGTCGTTGCCATCGACATCGTCACTGCTACCAGCGGAGACATGGTGAGAGAGAACATGTCCACACGTCGATTCACAGGCCTGCAGTGAGGAGCGCACACATGACGCGTATGTCGGCGGTGAACGTCGCCGTGCTGCCGACAACAACGAGCAGCCGTTGTACGAATGGCAGTGCAGACGCGATGGGCTGGAAAAGGAGTTGTTGTCGTGGTCGTGAACGTTGCATGTCGTGGGAGGCTGTTGCTGGTGCAGGGACAGACGCATCTTAGCGGGGGCTCGTCTCACCGCAGCTGGGCAGCAACAACCCACGCCGTGTTGACAGTAGGCGTGCATGCATAGCTTCTTCCCCTCTCTCCTACCACCTGCCTATCCACACATCTACACACTTGCACCCATATCTGCGTGGTGGACGAGCCGGCTATCGTGTCTGGCTACCGTGTCTGGCTACCTGGGACGTCGTGACAGCGAGCCTATAGCGTCTCGCCGCGCTCCCCGTTCGCGCCTGCCTCTTGCGCTGTACGTGGTTTCCCTGGACAGTGCTGCTTCTGCTCTGTTGTTTGCAGGCCAGATCGGGTCTTCACAGCCGCATCGCACCCTACCCAACACGCCCAACCACAACCCATAAATCCACCGCCTTCCCTGCGCAAACCGCAAACCGCAAACCCCTCTGTCCCGTCAACCCTCTGCCCGTCAACCCACTGTCCGCCAACCCTCAGCCCCGTCAACCCCAGAACAAACACCGCCTGCAGTCACCATGGTCCGCTCCCGCCGCCCGCAGCGCGATGTGAGCGCCTCCCGCTCTGACTCCTCTTCGTCGACCTCGCCCGAGCGGGACTTTGGCTTCGACGAGGACAAGGACTCCATCATGCTGCAGTCCAACGACTCGCTGTCGTCGCTGGCTCCCTCCGTCTCGCCCGACACCGACGACGAGGCCCTCCGCCGCGCCATCGAGGAGCAGAACCGCGTCTCCCCGATATCGCGCCTGCCCGCCGAACTCGTCATCGCCGTCTTCGCCAAACTCTCGTCCCCCGCCGACCTCAAGAACTGCATGCTGGTCTCCAAGGACTGGTCGAGGAACAGCGTGGCCCTGCTCTGGCACCGTCCGTCGACCAGCAAGTGGTCCAACGTCAAGAATGTCATATCCACCGTCCGGAAGGCGGACAGCTTCTTCGACTACAGCAGCCTGATCAAGCGCCTGAACCTGTCGGCTCTGGGCCCGGAAGTCAGCGATGGCACGCTGGGACCCCTCTCCGGCTGCAAGCGCATCGAGCGCCTCACGCTCACAAATTGCACCAAGCTGACGGACCTGAGTCTTGTGACTATGCTCGAACACAACAGGAGTCTGCTCGCCTTGGACGTCACAGGCGTGGATTCGCTCACCGACAAGTCAATGCTCGCTCTGGCAAAGGACGCCGTACGCCTGCAGGGCTTGAACATCACAAACTGCAAGAAGATCACAGACGAGTCGCTGGAAGCCGTCGCAAAGGCCTGTCGTCATCTGAAGCGCCTCAAGCTGAACGGGTGCTCGCAACTGACCGACAAGTGCATCATCGCCTTCGCCATGAATTGCCGCTACATTCTCGAAATCGACCTGCACGACTGCAAAAACCTCGAGGACGAATCCATTACCACACTCATAACCGAGGGACCCCATCTGCGTGAGCTGCGCCTCGCCCACTGCTGGAAGATCACAGACCAGGCCTTCCTCCGCCTTCCCAGCGAGGCACTATACGAGAGCCTGCGGATACTGGACCTCACAGACTGCGGCGAGCTCCAGGACTCGGGGGTGCAGAAGATTGTATCTGCGGCTCCGCGACTCCGCAACCTCGTCCTGGCCAAGTGCAGAAACATCACAGACAGGGCCGTCATGGCCATCACACGCTTGGGCAAGAACCTACACTACATCCATCTCGGCCACTGCTCGCGCATCACAGACATGGGTGTCGCGCAGTTGGTCAAACTTTGCAACCGCATCCGCTATATCGACTTGGCGTGCTGCACCAACCTCACAGACAACTCCGTCATGCAACTGGCGACACTACCAAAACTGAAGAGGATAGGACTGGTCAAGTGCGCAGCCATCACAGACCGCAGCATACTGGCACTCGCGAAACCAAAGCAGATAGGCTCTGGTGGACCCATCGCGCCCAGTGTGCTCGAGCGGGTCCACCTCAGCTACTGCACCAACCTCACTCTCGCGGTATGTCCAAAATCTTACACTCTCTATCCCTTTTTTCATGTTTACTGACTCTCCAGGGTATCCACGCCCTCCTAAACAACTGCCCCCGCCTCACCCACCTCAGCCTAACAGGCGTGCAAGCCTTCCTCCACGACAACCTCCTCGTCTTCTGCCGCGAAGCACCTCCCGAGTTCAACGAGCACCAGCGCGACGTCTTCTGCGTCTTCAGCGGCGTCGGCGTCCAGCGCCTCCGCGGCTTCCTCAACACAAACGCTCAGGACCAGAATCATGGCGAGCCCTTTGATAACGAGCGCAGCATCTACGATGAGCGCGATGATCATGATGTTATTCTTAATGTCACGGCTCAGGCGCACGGCATGGCTATCGATGAGATGGACGATGAGTTTGGGAATGATAGCGAGATGCTTGGGCAGGATTGATGTGTGTTTTTTTTCGGAGGCTTTGGCTTGCTTTTTCGCGTGGATTTTTCTTCATCGGGGTGGCTATCAGGGTAGAATGAAACATTGCGGATATGGCGTTTGGGTGGGGGGGGGGCTCGGATATGATGAAGGGCATGGTTATCGGGCGTTTTTTTGCACGCGGTCGTTCTGGAGGACGCCAGGCCCCGGGTGGGATGGGATGGGATTACGGTGCGGTGCGGCTGGCTAGCTAGGCGACGATACCCTTTGTATGTTTGTTTTCCTTGTCAGTCAGTCAGTCAGTCAGGCAGTGTTTCGATCGCGTGTGCACAGATTGTATGCATATACATATGCATATCATATCACAGTATAGCATAATCTGTATACACAACATCCCAAACACCTCCCACAGTGAGTGACTACCACCTACTTCAGCAACCCACACATACACCCACAATCCGGCACAGGACACATGGCATGCCTCGCAAACCAATCCCGCGCATGATGCCCATGAAACCCATGCGTACAACTCATACAAAACACCATCAACCGACTCTCCAGCACCTCCCCGCGCAACGTCTCCACCGCGCCCGCAAGCCCCGCATCCGGACTGCCCAACCACATCATACACAGTCCGCAGCGCGGCATCTGCGCGCCGCACCCAGGGCACGCGAGAGCAGGCGGGGCGCGCATATTGCGCTTCGGCAGGGGCTGCTTCATCTGCTCATGGACGGGGCGTAAGCGGGGTTTCCCGCCGGGATCGCGCCGCAGCGCGAGGTT
This sequence comes from Dothidotthia symphoricarpi CBS 119687, assembly GCF_010015815.1. Taxonomy (NCBI): domain Eukaryota; kingdom Fungi; phylum Ascomycota; class Dothideomycetes; order Pleosporales; family Dothidotthiaceae; genus Dothidotthia; species Dothidotthia symphoricarpi. The sequence goes on from NW_022985026.1 coordinate 629,757, forward strand.
CTGCTGGCACTGCAAACAGCGAATCGCGAGGCTGGGCTGCGCGGGTTTATTCACGCTACGCCCCGCGCGCGTGACGGCGAAGGCGTTGTGCTCGCGGATGTAGCGCGTGCGGGGCAGGAAGGTGCGCCAGGGCTGGTGGGCGGCGAGGAATGCGGTTTTCCAGAGGGGCCAGCGGGGGTCGTGGATGTAGAGGGGGCAGGCGCGGGAGAGGATTAGGACTGCGGATTGGAGGGCTGTGGCGGGGGGGTGGGTGGAGATGTGTGTTTGGAGGAGGGTGAGGGTTGGGGGGGTGAGGCCTGTGAGGAGGAGGCCGGGGAGGAAGCCGGTTGTTGTTGCGTTGTGGGCTGTTTGGGCGAGGAAGGCTGTTAGGGGGGGGTCCGGGAGGTATTTTAATGCGATGGAGAGGCGGTCGGCGAGGGAGAGTTGCGTCATGGAGGCGACGGTCGACCAGGAGCTGGTTATGAAGTAGGTTAGGAGGGATTTTAGGTACGGGTCTGTGGTCATGTCGGCCATCCAGGCGCAGGCTTCGCGCTGCTCGGGGGGGATCCCCGTCGATGAGGCGCAGGATATGACTGCCGCGAGGCCGATGAGTTCGGGGGGGAGTTTCTTCTCTGTGAGGTTTGTGCGGAGGAGGGCGAGGGCGATGTCCTTGTGGCCCTGGAAGACCGCGAGGACGATCGCCTTGTATATCTCGCCTGACGAGGACAGCGCGTCGGCACGGGCTTGCACGCCGTCTTTATCGAGGGGCCAGCCACATAGGCTGAGGCAGAGTTGGCGGTTCTCCGGGTACTCTGTGTCGACGCCTTCGAAGGGGGGGAATTCCTTCGCTTCGACGATCTCTTTGACGGCGTCGCGGAACATGGCTTGGCTGGTCTTTGTGTCCGGGTCGATGAGGCGCTCGTCGTACATTGTGAGTTCGTTGTCCCATATTGAGCTCACGCCCAGGTACTTCAAGTCGAGGCCGTTGCCTACCATGCCGTCGTCCTGGGCGTGAGCATCCATGCGTTCGATGAACGTCCATATGTCGACAAGCCAGGGGTCGTTGGCCACGATCGTCTTGTTCTGCGCACACCCCAGCGAATATCCTTCCTCGCAGCGGCGTTTGGCAGTCTGCAGGACGGCCAGGTAGTCGGAGAGTGGGATCTTGACGTCGGGATACGCTATCTGCAGGATATCCTCGTGCATCTGCTGGCTGGCGTGTGAGCCGGACAGCAGGGGGAGGTTTCGCTGGCTGTTGCTCAGACTCAGTCTGTCGGTGCTTCCGGCAAGGTCGCTCACAATCTCAGGATCGAGGTCGTATTTCTCAATAAGAGCACTATTTTGTATCTTGAGCAGGTCCTCTGCAATAGTCCCTTGAGGAGGGGTCGGTCTGGCAATACAAGTCCGGTCTTTGTATATCTCCTCGAGAGCGGTCACGTTGATGCGCGGAGCTGGACGGGGAACCTTCAGGACCTCGACTTCACGGTTGGAATGCAACGCCAGCGCACACTGTCCACTGAGTGGGTTGCCGACAGTCATAAAGTCGTAGGCTACGATGCGGTCCTTCTCCTCCGAACGGTTCTCCTTGTCGGGCCACGGATACCGCAGATGGTGCGTTGCTTTTGTGTAATGGTTTGATGCCCACGCCCGGGCGAATGGCGTATCCGGCGCCTGGTGAGGCTCCAAGCGATGCGAGTGCTGCGCAAGCTCGATAATCTTGAACTCGCCAGTGTTTGCTAGTACGCCAAATGTACCTCTCTTGGTTCCAGAGTAGCGCAGACTCCAGATGCTGGCCGTCGGGCTGTTGTCGACTATGGGCCTGAATTCCAAAACAGCCCCATTGCTCGTGGGGTCATTAGAGCCGTGACGCTGCTTGACCATCCGCTGATCCCATACAGTCACAGTGGGGTCTCCCGTCGTTCCGGCCGACAAAAAGTAGTGCTCATCTAGGGGATCTATGGCGAGATTGTGTACTTGTCGGGTCTGGAACTGCGCAATGCCAGATGCGCTGGGATCTGGGAGACATGAGTATGGCCAACTTTATCTGCCAAGATACAGCATGCGAACGCACCTCGAAGATCATAAACCCGCACATACTGTCTCGAGACGCCCGCAATCAGGGTATCCGGCTGTCCCGAGAAGAACTTGATACTAGAAATCGCCTCCGAGCTCGCCAATTTCTTGTACGGCTCATCCTTACTCGGAAACCTCGCATCATTCAAGTCGTAGATATTCAAGCACACATCATTCCTCACCCTATCCAGGCCCGTAGCAAGTAGGTTCTTCTCACTAAACGCAATGGAGTTGCACTTGCGCTGATGCTTGATGGGAAAGGCATGGAGGAAGTCACTGTCGGGCTGATCGGGGTCGATTTTCACAAGCACGGCTTCTCCCGACGCTGAGCCTATGCCGACGAGGCTGGGGTCTTTCTTGGACCAGTCGAAGGCTGTGTAGTTGGGCAGCTTGTCGCGGATGCAGAGTTGGCTGTAGCTGACTTTGGTCTTGTTGAAGCTGTCGATTCGGCAGAGTCGTAGCCGGTTGCTGGCCACGTCGATGATTAGGAAGCGTGGGTCATGCTGGGTGGAGTGAGGCGACCATCTGATGGCTGCTTCCATGTTACTGGTCGATCACCTGCGATGCCGTTGGAGGAGAGGAGGGTCGGGGGCTCTGTGCATCTCATCGAGCGGAGATCGTTGTGAGGGGGAGCTCTAGTGTCCAGTGTGCATCCACCATGTCTCAATTGGGTTGAGAAGAGTCCAGCTGCCAAGTTCAAACGACGTCAAGGGTGAAAGCACGACGCGTGACATGGACACACAAGGCGGTGAGACGGGCAGAATCCAGCCCCACTAAAACTTTGGCGTCGCGCTTTTCTCCGACTCTCCAACATCGCATCTCACACAGCCAATCCACACACCCACACACCACCATGTCGCAAAAACGCAAGCACGCCTCCGTCGCCGACCTCGAAGCCGCAAACCCAACCTCGACCAAGAAACACCGCCCCTTCAAGCCCCGCAAGCCACGCACCGACAATGACGACAAAACCACCAGCGCAAACGCGCTCAAAGGCCGGATACGCGACCTCAAGCGGCTCCTCGCGCACGTGGAGAATGTCCCCAAACACAAGATGTCGGCCGGTGCGCGGATAGAGCGCGAGCGGGAGCTGGAGGCGAGCGAGCACGAGCTGGCGGAAATGACGGCCAAGGCGCGCGAGGGCGAGTACCGGCGGAAGATGATTGGAAAGTACCACCAGGTGCGATTTTTTGGTGAGATTAACACGGATTGTTATGTTATGTAGGAGAAACGCTGATGGGAGTAGATCGCCAGAAAGCTACTCGCATACTCAAGCGGCTCAAGAAAGAGCTCTCGACCACGGAAGACGAGGCACAGAAAACAGAGCTGGTGCAGAGTATACACAACGCTCAGGTTGATGTCAGTTATGCGATATATTACCCGCTCATGAAACCCTACTCGGCACTCTATCCCAAGACGAAGAGCGGCAAGGCGGATGATGCCGAGGCCGACGGAGACAACGCGAAGGACAAGAGCAGCGACCAGGCAGATGGGCCGAAGGGCGATGTGGTCATGTGGAGAGCAGTCGAGACTGCTATGGAAGAGGGCACGCTGGAGGGGCTGAGGCACAGCAAGGGCGAAGTACCTGCAGCGCCGCCAAAGAAGGACTGGGCCGCAAAGGCGAAGAAGAGCAAGGATATCGAAAAGCAAAAGCGTCACGACACTGCAAAGGCCAGTGCCACACGCGAAGAGGACGAGGACAGCGAGGGCGGCTTCTTCGAGTAGGCTCCACAACACGTCAGGGTCGTCACTAAGTTGGGAGCAGAGTTCATTCGCATATATACCCACGACTCGTCGCGAATACAAAACCCTCATACATGGCCCATTTCCATTTCCGTCCTCCAACCATCACCACCACCAACACACCTTCTCCCACCCCCTACTTCCCCCCAAAAACCCTCACAGGATGCGCCTCAGTATTAAACACCCACTTATCCCCTCCCTCCCCGCCAACATGCCACTCCCCACCTTCCACCTGCACAGCCCACGCATACTTCAGCGTCTCAGCAAACCAATAGCTCTCCTGAAAATCCATATACCCGCCCCCACCCCGCACATCCACATCGTTGACACTAGAAAACCCACTGCCCACGCGCGTCGTCGCGTTAATCGCCACAAACGCATCCCACGCCCAGTCCTGGTACTTGGTGTCGTGCGTCGCCCGGTACGCGTAGTAGTAGCTCTCGATGACCTCGGGACGCAGGTTGTACGCGGGGTTAGTGATGTAGAAGCCGTTCTGCGCGAAGAAGGCGGTCTGGTCAGCGGGCACAGTGTGCGGGTCCCAGGAGAAGACCTCTGGGCCTATTTGTGTCGCGGTTGCGGCGTATGTCGCGTGGCAGGCGTCGACGAGCTCTAGGCCGAAAGCAATGTATTTGTCCTCCTTGAGGGCGCGGCCAGCGAGGATGAAGTTGCCGCCGTGGAAACACGCGAGGTGCTCGCTCTCGAGCAGTAATGTCGTGCCGTTGAAGCCCGCGACGAAGGTCAGTTCGGGCTTTGTCTCGGGGTGGCTGGCGAGATGGGCCATCGTGCTGTCTGCGGCTGTCACCCAGCGGTCCTTTAGCTCCGCGTACCGCGTCGGGTCGTAGATCCACATCTTGAGCAGATACTCGTAGAAGGAGTCGTCCCCGCCGCCCCAGCCGCCGCGGCTGTCTAGGAACATGCCAGTGAGGGGGTCGATGGTTCCGCCTAGCAGTCCGGGGAATGGCTCGGCCCATGCTGGCTCTGGGTGCAGGAGGTGCTGTTCTGCGGCCTCGACGAGCGACGCGTAGGTGCTGTTCCCGCTGAGGTCAGCGAGGCGGACCCATTCGAGGATCAGGGTGCCGGTTGTAGCGAGGCCGTTTGGCGACCCGTCGTTCCCGCTGCCGTTTGCGGATAGAGTGAGAGTGTTCCAGGGCACGCCGCTGGGCGTGTTGAAGGCGAAGCTCAGCGTGTCTGCTAGCTTGATGCTCTGGCTGAGCAACGCGTCGACGTGCTCTTTGTTGTCTGCTAGGTGGGCGAACGGGCCGGAGAGGAGGTCGAAGCCAGAGAGCATACCGCCCAGGTAACGGATTGTGGTCTCGAAGAGTGAGACTAAGGTTGGCGTTGTGGTCCAGTCGATTGTGGGGATATGGGCGAGGATCTGGTGGACTGTTTCTTCTTCCTGCATGAGGATGGCCGTAGATAATGCGTCGACGGCGGAGGCACCCCATCCATTGCTATGCTAGGCTTCAGTGGAAAAACTTGGGGTGAAATCATGCCACTGCATACCGAGAATTACTAGACCCGTTCGTCACAGGCTTGAGTTCGTCGTTGGGAAACGCGTGCGTGTAGTAGCCCTCCCAACTCACTCTAAACGCATCGACAACAGCTTGCGCCCTGTCTGCTGCGGTCGAAGAACCGTATCGCGTCTCCGCATTATCTGTTTCGGGGGAGGTAGTTGGGAGGCCAGAAGTCAACGAAGTGAAGAGCGATCCCAGAGCGAGAAACTTAATCCACACCATACTGCTATGTTAAAAAGCGACTCGAAAACAAGATAAAGAAGAATACTCCCCACACCGATGTATTAAATAAGACAGAAACAGACCAAACACACTGGTTCGTGACGACATGTATACCTTTGCATGTACCAAACATCAACAATACTCCCGCATGATTCTACGAACCACATGTCCATCTTTTTCCTCATTGTGACCTTTGCTGGATGGGTGGAAATGTGGGTTTTCCCCGCAGCCGTCTCACGTATAGCCGACCCTGATATTGCAATCGTCTATCATCACGCGTTGCGTTGTAGTGGATCTGCCAGGCGCATGACACTATCATATTCAAGGAAGGCGGGAAGACGCAGTTCATGTGAAAGGTGTCTGGAAATAATGCAGGTGTATCGAACTGTCAAGATTAAATTTCGCTGCATCCTCTGGGGTTGTTCACATGCGTGAGGTGCACATGGCTCGGCGACATGTTCGTCGATCGAAACGATAAAATATCGTCAAGCTCACGATAGCAGATCTACAACGACTTGAATCAGAAAACAAGGTGTCGTTGTGCAGATTGAGAATAGAAGTTAAAGGTTGTGCCTGGACACATGCACAAGTGCGGGGCGAACCGTTGTGGAGGCGTCCGTGCATTCACTTCCGCGGCGTCAGTCCCACCTGCTGGATTAGTGGAGTATTTAGCACTGTCAAGATTGATTTGCCCGTTGGAGTTTGTTTCGCTTGCAAGCCCGACATGAGACGTATATTCTCTATTCTATCATGTCATCCTTATGTCTCAAAGACGTTACTTACGTTCACGCTGGTTCGGCCCAGTCGACTTGCTCCGTTACTGGAGTCCCGCCTGCTGAGTATGTGATCTTGAGCCTGAGCTTTAGTCTGGGTGGAGGAGGCTATGCACACGTTAGTACATGGCTCGCAATTTGGATGTACGAACAACTTACCCCATTGACTGCCGTGACCCTCATCTGTTGTGTAGCCTCTTGTGCTGCATCTAATTCACCGGAGCTGATAGGCTGTAACTGCAGCTTTTGACTCTTGGGAACCGCGGCTTGTAGATTGACGGCGGACAATTGACTGAAACTCCCCGTATTCCGGAATCGAGCAAGGAGTTGCACAGCGTTTGCGTCACGCTTCAACTGGAAGACTATCTGGAGATCGTTCTTGTTGTACACTGGGTGCGCAGGCGGACCAGAAGAAGCGGATGGAGTCGAGGTCTGAGGTGGTGGTGACGACAATCCACCGAGGAGGTCCATGGACGCTGCTTGTGGTGGTGGTCGAGACTGCGCGGGAGCTGGCGAGCTGGCAGGGCCGGCGTTGAAAAGATCCATGATGTTCGCAACATTGGATTGTGGAGGAGGTGGGGATTGTGATGGTGATGAGGGCCCTCCACCACCAAGCATATCAGCCAAAAGATCTTGACTCCCAGTACCGTTTGCTGTACCATTGGTGTCTGTAGGAACACCCGAGTCGCCCATCAAGTCGAGTAGTAGATCCTCCGTCGCCGCCTGTGCAGGTTTCTTCTTGTCGATGATTCTGGATTGTCGCTTCTTGGTCACTTCGCCAAGCACTTGCTGGTCCGCGCGGATCTCAGGCGGTGGCATTTTCTCAAGGACACCCCTCCGGATTTGGTCGTGCCCAAAGAGGTTTCCGTACTCAACCGCACGCTGCTGGGTCTCAACATCGAGATTCGTACCATACCTTTGCAATAACCGTCGCAGACGCTCGACTTGGGCAGGATCGCTTAGCCGGGTTGTCAATTTTATGGAAGCCGTGATGATGTATTGTTGAACGATGAGACCCGCATAGCTGCTGCCGAGGATGGTTTCGAGGAGATCCACAATATCGCTTTCCTTCACTTCCTTGACGAGTTCCTCTTCTTCGTACTGGCCGCCTTTCAGTAAAGCGTCCCCGTACTCTCCAATCACCCAAGAGCCGGCAAGCGTTAGGCCTTCCTGAGTAATATCATCTTTCAAAGCGGCGTAGAGTTTCTGTACAGAGTAGGTTTGCAGGTCAGGAGTCGTAGCGATCAATCGAACGAACGATGATAATATCTGCTCCTTGACGTATGCACCAGCCTAAGACATATATTAGCATGCTACGTGATGTATCGAGAAGTGCATATGCTTACAAGCTTCAGGACACGCAACATTGTATCAACGTGCCATCTCTTATTTGGGGCAAATCGGTCAGCTGCAATACCGATCTGCGACGTCATGACAGGCTTGAATTCGTTATCGGCGACCTCCAGGAAAGCAAGCAGCTCTCGGATCAAAACTCGCACGTTGCTTTCGTTGATCAATGTAAAACTGAGGTCGAGCGCTCTCCTTCGGATACTGATGTCAGGATCTCGCAGACAGTCCAAGATGGTATTGCGATGCCGTTGAACGGCGTTGGGTTCCACCGCCACGACCTTGTTTAAGGTGTTAAGCGCGACGTATCTGATGTTGTTGTCCCTGTTCGACAAGAACTTTCCAAGGATGTTGACACCAAGTACACGGAGACCAGAGTCAGCCTCGATATCGAGGATCGTAAGTACGGACTCGTAGAGAATCGAGTTGCCTACGTTTTTCGTGGAGTCTGTGTTAGTAGCGACCTAAACAAATCAGCTCTAATCCCAGTCGTTCACCATGGGGTTCTTACCTGCGCCAAAATGTCATTGATCTGCTCGCTGACCTGGACGTCACCGCGTCCAAGGACGCGGAGCAACTGCAAGATCTTGCACTGCAAAAACGGATCCGTAATGCCGGTTACATCGTGTTCAGGCGCATATCCAGATGACGAAAGCCCCTTCAGTATCTTGACCAGGCTTGGAACCAGCGGCTTGAAAGTAGCCTTGATGCCGTTCTCGTCGTCTTCCAGTTCGTCCGCCTCACAGAGACCTGTAACCAATGTGATGCCGCACAAAAGCACGCCATGATTCCGATCTTGCAACAGCAATTTAGACTTCTCCAAGAAATGCTCCTGCAGGTCAGGCACTTTTCGACATATCCTCATGGCGCAGAGTGCGGCTTTGCGACGTATGTATGGGTTCGCGCTCGATATTATGGTTTCGACTTCAGGGAACAGATCTCGAGCCATTTCGACGGAGGCGATATTTCCGAGAGTGCAGAGGGCCAGGCCAACAATGTACTGGTTCGCATGGTTCAAATCACTGAGGGGGTCAGCAGTTGGCTTCATGCGTTGTTGGCAGAGAGACGCACTTTTTGAGCGAGTTTGTGACCAGCGTTAAGACTTCTTGATTCTCGTCCAGCAGCAACATTGTCCCCAGGTAGCCCAGTCGCTTGTCCGCAAAACGCGGGGATGCCAGGAGCTTTAGGCATTCGATCTGCCCAAAATGTGTCCTCTCACCCAGGGTGAAGAGATAGAGGAGTTTGGCGACATTGTTTCTCCTGCTTACGTGTGAACAAAAGCCCCTCCGGCTGCAACAGCACAACACACCTCACGTTCGAGTCGTGGCTCTCGTGCCTGAAGCTCGAGCGGATCGCCGCACTCTCCTTCTGTACAACCGCTCGCTCATCGGCTATCGTCTTTGCGGCTCGCACATTCCGAATGAATTGCTTCACTAGAATCTCTCAGCACATGTAAATAGCCATCCACGATGCTTGGCGTACGAGTTGCCATTGCAGTGGCCTCTGGGACCCCACCCAAGAAGCGCTTAGGAAATTAATGAGATGGCTGTTCAAGAGAATGGTAAACGGAGTCGCTGGCCGGTAGGAAATCGCATTCGTACGAGCGCTTCGTCCGCTGTTGTGCTGTCGCTGCTGGCTGATGTTCGAGGAGTACGGTAAGGCTTAAGGCGGGCCAATGTTGTTCCAGGCTCGAACGCACCTTCCTGTCTCAAAGGAGCCTAACCTGCATGACTCGCGTGCGCTGATGTAACCGGTGCCATCATATCGCGATTTGGACCCTTACGAGCCAATATTTAGAGAGAAGCGTGGTAATATTTTAGTTTTCTACGAATACAAACGCGTCTTTGCCTTGATTTTCTGTTAGGCCTGCAAGAAAGCCCCGGACCTGTTCCCCTCCACCAACCGCAGCGCTGACTGCACATCTGACACAACGAGTGACCCGGTTTAGTCGCTGATCCCAGTTCTGGGCCACGTCTGTTATACTCACCTCTGCCGCTCTTCTACCACTCTAGCATGCACATTCACTTCTCCCCATGATGGCCGAGTCTACCTCTATCGACGCGAAACTGCACAACGGGAATGGCGAGTACCATTCGCCGCGGCCGCGTAAACCAAACAGAATAGACCTGCTCAAACCGCGACTGAGCGATGAAGCTTTCAACTCAGATGGCACGCTGAAGGACCCTGCGTCCATCGTCTCCAGGTACAATTACAAAATGCACCACACACAACTCACGCTGATCCGTACAGCGGTCGAACAACTCCCATCCCTGTAGACGCCCCGCCCTCGGTCCAGGCATCCTCCTCTGCAAGACGTCGAATTCGAGCTCAACAGAAGCAGCGCATGTTCCCTAGCATCGACTACGTCGATCGCGTCTCACATTTTGACCCAAACAGCGACTACCATGACTTTCGCGGCTTCTTCGTCCTGTTCTGGATTGGACTGGCTATTATGGTCATGACCAGCATGTTGCGAAACTACAAGGAGACGGGGTACCCTCTGCAGATCAAACAATGGGATTTGTTCAAAGAGAAGATCTGGGAGCTCGGTATGGTCGACGGCGCCATGGTGTTCAGCATTGCATTGTCACTGCCTCTGCAGAAGTTGTTCCTCCAAGGCGACGGAGTACTACGCTGGAACAAGCTTGGTTGGGCGATTCAAAGCGTATATCAAGCGATCTGGCTTTTGTTTTGGGTCACGTATGTGCACCATGGGCGTTTTCCTGTTCCAAACTAATATTTGCAAAGGTACCCTTTTGTTCGTGACTGGAGTTGGACGGCTCAGGTTTACTTCACCCTGCATCTGCTCGCTATTTTTATGAAGATGCACTCTTATGCGTACGTATCAGTGGTAACGAACTTTTATTAACCCTACTAACATCGCTAAGTTTCTACAACGGCCATCTTAGCGAGACTCTGCGTCGTCTGAACGACCTCGATACGCCCGACAAAGCTAGCAAAGCAGCAGCGGTTCGATACCCGAAGCCTCGAACTCACCTACACGAGGTCTTGCAGTCTCCCCAGCAGGAAGAGCCTGCCAATGCGAATACCGAATATCTGCCCCAGCTCCGGGAAGACCTCGCGTTTGAACTCGCCTCGTCTCTCGGTCATGTGTCGTATCCTGAGAATCTTACCCTCTACAATTTCGTCGACTTCGTGTTCTGTCCCACTCTTTGCTACGAACTCGAATACCCTCGCACCTCCGGAATTCGATGGATGGAGCTCTTCTACAAGACTCTCGCTGTCTTTGGGTGTATTTTCCTGATGGTTATTGTAGCAGAGGAGTTTATTCTGCCAGTCTTGGGTGAATCGGCCGTTCAGATGCAGAACGCAAAGAGCGCGTTGGACCTTGGTCTCGTCTTGGGCGAGACGATTGGTCGTCTGCTCTTCCCCTTCATGATCACCTTTCTGCTCGTTTTTCTTGTCATCTTCGAGTACGTCTTGGGCGCATTCGCGGAGATTACATGTAAGCACCCAAATGAGGAGCAGTGAAGGTGCAGTTGCTGACAAGATACAGGCTTTGCAGACCGTCAATTCTATGCAGACTGGTGGAACAGCTGCGACTGGCTCGAGTTTTCTCGCGAGTGGAATAAGCCTGTTCACCACTTCTTTCGTCGACACGTATACTCAGCGTCCAAGAACCACATGTCACGGCCTGTTGCGACGACCCTAACTTTTCTCATCTCCGCTCTAGCGCATGAGTTGGTCATGGGCTGCATTACGAGGAAGTTTAGAGGTTACGGGTTTGTTGCCATGATGCTCCAGGGACCCATAGTCTTGGTTCAGAGGAGCAAGTGGGTCAGGGGACGAACGTTGTTGAATAACGTTCTATTCTGGTGCAGTATGATTCTGGGGCTGAGTTCGGTAAGTCGATCCCTCTTTTGGTAGCATTGAATGCATACTAATAGTCACTAGATGTGTGCGTTGTACGTCCTTGTATAAACAGTCGGAATACCGAAATCGATTTGCACGCTGCTCGCAGAATGGACTTTCGTTTGTGGCAACGGACTTGCGAGATACCCCTCTTTGACTAGATAGATGTTTAGATATTTGGTAGACCGTCTGCTATCGTTTTTATCAGCCTCAAAGGCTTCAATCGTGCATGTGTCCACCCCGAAGATTTCAATCGTACTCGTATGTAACGCGCAGCGTATTGCAACGTGCAATACGCGTACACATGCGCGTATCCCGTATTTTGAAACAAGCCACGAAATGACGTAGGATCCTCGTTCATGTAAGGACCATCCATGGTTGCAGCAAGGCGACGACAGGCATCTGGACCCCTCGCGGAAGCATGGCAACCGACCCCACGAAAGGGCAAGGGTAGCAGGGATGACGTCGCGCATGGACGACCATGAATCGCGACATGAACTTGACATTGCCTTCTGTTTCATGGCGTTGCCTTGTATTGTGTTATCTTCCAGCCTGCTGACCTGGCGTTGCAGCTGCCTTTCTAGCTTGATACCCTATATCCAATACATTTCCTCCAAAGGTTGTTTGCGTAGTGATTTCATTAATCGTCACCACGCGCGCTATACGGATATATCGGTTCGTTGACAGCAACTAACCCTGGACCTTGCTCGTAGATACCCAGACTTGAGCCTCTTTCCAGCATACCCTGTCGCATCATGTCGGACCTCCACAAGGCACTAGAATGTCTTCGTCCAAAGGAATTTGAGAATGTCCCAACCGACAACCTCAAGGCGTTCTTGCCAGAGATTCTCGCCAACGCAGAGTTGATCGCGAATTCGGTCCCTCCGCCACCCAATGGCACGCCCTACGAGTCCTCGAAGCGCACGCGAACAAATCCACAGCCTGCGTTCAATGCTGCTGACCTCACAATCTCTGATGTGAGACGCCCACTGCCGGCCAAAGAGCATGCGGCGCTGCACAAGTCATGGGGCAAGCCATTGAAGCTGGGGAACAAAGAGGCGGCTACGGGCATGAGCGTGTTCAAGATGGCGGGCAACGACCGACACGGCGCGTGGTTTGCGAGAACAGGTGTGCACGAGGGTCTTGGGTTTGCCAAGTGGAAGCGTGCCATGCTGAGGGAGTTTCCCGAGAGTCTGGAAGTGCAGGGTGGGCCTGGAACGGGCAACGTGAGAGGCATTGGGGGTGATCAGAAGCTGGAGGACATCAATGTGGACGGCATAGGAAAGCTTGAAGGTATGTGGACCAACTGCTGCGGCTGACAAAGAACTGACGCTTGGATAGTGTACCAGTTGTCTGCGCAGTTCCCTGGCCCGACATCACCACGAGAGTTCATTACGTTGCTCATCACCTCGGATCAGTGCCTCACTCAGGCCTCCAAGGTTGGCGATGCTGTTCCGCGGCACTACATGGTTGTCTCAATACCAGTGTCACATCCGAATGCGCCGGCTCGAAATGGCATGGTGCGCGGCTTCTACGAGTCTATAGAGATGATCCGAGAGATACCTCTCCCTGAGGGAGGCGACGCCGAAACAAATCCAGTCGAGTGGACAATGGTGACGCGCAGCGACCCTGGAGGTGGTATTCCGCGTTTCATGGTCGAGCGAAACGTGCCTAGTAGCGTTGTGCTGGACGCGGTCAAGTTTCTCGATTGGGCTTGCCCTAGAGACGACCTTGATCAACCACAGGAGGAGAAGCCGCCAGTAAGCAATACAGACAGCAAGGCGGAGCAACACTCCGATGCACACCCATACCACTCGATAGCGGAGTCGAATGGCATCACTGCGGGTGTGGGGACTAGCATTGCCGACAGGCCATCAAATACATACCGACGTATATCACACCAAGCAGTAGACACACCTGATAACGCAAACCAAGGAGGTCTAATCGCTCAATTCAGAGACGCAGTAGGAGCTTACATACCCGACGCGATGAACCCACTACAACGCACCTATTCCAGCAGTTCCTCATCTTCATCCTCGTCAGCAGACTCGTTCGCCTCAGCCGAACAGTTCACTGAGGAACCAACCACCGCACCTCAAGGCCTTCCCATCGACAACAGCATTCCCACGCCATCCCTCCGCTCCGAGATCTCCCTTCCCGCCGCCGTTGCCGTCGACGAAATCCCCCAATCGAAGGAACTCGTCAAAATCGAAGAAAAGAAACAAGCCGTGCAAGAAAAACTCGACGAGGCGCGCGAAAAACAGACTCGAGAGCTCGAAACAGCAGAGGGTTTGAAGAACCAGAAAGACCTCGAGAAAGCGACGGAGAAGCAACAAAAAGAGATGAAGAAACAAGAAACAAAGTTCGAGAAAGAGATGCGCAAGCTCGAGGAGCGCCGTGAGAAGGAAACGCGCAAGTTACTCGCTAAACAGCAGAAGGAGGTGGAGAAGAATAAGCTCTTCCAGACACAGCGCGAACTCAATGAGTGCAGGCAGAAGTTTGATCTGATGGAGCAGGAGAACAAGTTGCTCAAGGAGCAGATTGCTGAGATGCAGAGGGAGAATACGGCCATGGTGGTGCGGATGGGGAAGAGTGAGGCTGGGAAGGAGATTTTGAAAGCGGTCAAAGAGGAAGATTCTTCTTACATCACGGGGCGCAATAGGACAAGCTCCAGGGCGAGTGGGAGTTCGGGGGTTAGTGGACGTTTGGGCGGAGTCATTTCAAGGACGGGGACTGAGTCTACCGTTGGTTGAGGATGGGTGAGTGTTCTAATGTTTGGCTTTTGTGTAGATGTGGTCGCTTGCTTGCTTGCTGTAGTCTGGCAGCACAACATAATCAACACTCCTATATTCCTCACTAGTTTTCCCTACATCAATCCTCACCATCTACACCCTCTTACCCTCCACCCTCCCCAACTGCTCCACCATCCAATCCCGTACCCGCTCACTATCCCCCACCGGCACCGGATAATGATGTCCCATCTCCCACTCCACCACCTCGCTCATCCCCTCCCCAACCTCATAATGCCCCGCAATCAGCCCTTCACCCGCCCACTTCCACTCATCCTGCCTCCCCTGCACATGAAACGTCGGAGTCCTAATCTTCCTCCCCAGCACTTCCTCCCGCCTCTCCGCCGTCAACCCACTATGTGCAAGAACCCCCTGCGGCACAAGCGGCGGGGCATAGGACCCGCAAATACTCAGCCCGAACCCGAAATCACACCACTCGGTCCCTTCGTCAAGTTTCCCAGTCTCCTCCCGTGCAGCCCGCACCACCTCGCTCCCGCGCAACAGCCCGGCCACAACTTTGGTCCCCTGGCTGAACCCTACGAGCCCCACCACCCGACTCCCCCGGCTCCGTGCCGCTTTCACCGCGTCGCGCACGAGGCTCTCGACTTCGGGGGAGAGCGCGGATGTTGAGTCCCCGCGGCGCATGCCCTCGAGGGTGATCTTCTCGCTGGGTGGTAGCCACCGGTAGAAGGGGCCGCAGCCGTCGAAGAAGGGGAGTATGCCGGGACCGGCAGGGGATGGGAAGGGCGCTGCGTGTTGCGTGGATTAGTATGTGGTTTGGGGGAAGGAGAGGGAAGAGGATGAAGGGGGAAATACCTTGCAAGCTTTCTATTTCGAAGTGTTGTTTCAGGAGGCGGGTTAGGCGGGCGAGTTGGACGGTGTGGACTGTTGCGTTGCTGCCTGAGCCGTGGAAGGCGAGGAGAGTTGGTTTCGCAGATCCATTGCTGTTGTTGTTGTTGTAGTCTTCGCCCGAGCGGGTCATGAATGTCGAGGGTGATGCCATGATTTTCCAAATCTTCTTCCTTTGTGTTTGTTCTCTCTTTCTATCTTCTTATCGAACGTCTATGCTCTTTAACCTGAACAATCTCAACACAGTCTTGTCGTATCGCACGTGCAGTTCGTGACGTCTTGCTCTTGATACGCGTAGAAAACAAAACTTCAAAACTGGTGTATAAACCCCAGGAATCCCAAAGATATCTCTTTTTTCTTAGTTAGGGTTCTTGTGCTCAAGGACAAATGATCGATCTTATCAGATCGTTCACCCGTCTGTTATGGCGTTTTGGTGAATGTAATGGTGGAGTAGTGGGTAGGTAGATAGTGCCGGACATCGGAGCAAAGTCGTCATCCTCATTCGCCAAGCAAAGATTGCGCGTATGAGGGGCTATCAGGTTTGGAAAACGACCCTTTCTGATAATACATCGATAGATGGATGGATGGCTAGCTAACGAACAGTGTTGTTGTCTTGAGGACTGATCTAAATTGCTTTGTATGTTCAGTATGAGATCAAGCGCTAGGGCATTTCACGATCAATCAACTCTCGAGACTACTCTTCCAGAGCAGACAACACGAAGCCCAGCACATCACACTGACAACCAGTCCAAAGAAGTTTTTGATTCATGCATTCCTCATTTTGATTCCGTGACAATAAAGTCCCGTCTATAATCCATTGAACCCATCACGTCGTAACCTCACATAATCACTCATTCCTCCAAACTCCATACCATGCCCGAAGTCGAACCGATGCAGCGAATAGAAGATGATGCGCGAGCGGGAGATATTGACACGCGCGGCGAAGCACGTTTACTGCTCGGTCTGGAAGTAGTTGAGGAGGATGCTGCGCTCCTGGGACTCCTCACCCCAGTCCTTGACAACGACGCAAGAGCAGTTGACGACCTTGCGGGGGTTGCCTTCGCGGTCGATCTGGCCTATATACGGATTAGCCCATATTCACACACCAAGTTATGATATCATCAGGGAACACGTACAAAGACCGGCCCACTCGCCGAGCTGCTTGCCATCGGGGACCTTGATGAGGGGGATCTTGTGCTCCGAGCACAGCGCAACAACGAGCTTCTTGTACGCCTCCTCCTCGCACGCCTCGTTCAGGACACACATGTGTGCCTGACGACGGTCGAGGGCCTTGGACGCCTCGCGCAGACCGCGCGCAAGTCCGTCGTGGATGAGCGCGAGCTTGAGAACGCCCTTGAGCGCCTCAAGCACGGACATCTGTCCGGTGCCTGCGGAGGCATCGGCAGAGACCTCCACCTCGGCGGCGGCGCTGACCTGGGACTTGGTATCGTCTTCTCCGTCCGACTGTGAGGATGAGTTAGCAAATGGTTGAGGGGAACGAGTGGCGGGGCATGGCTGCGCGCAACCCGAGTCTGGATCGCGCAGTCTCGCAGATGCGGTTGAATTTGATGCGATTGAGGGTGCTGTCGTACCATGATGATTGATTTCGATCTGTCGGGTTTCCTTGAAGAGTGGTTGGTGTTGATAGAGTGATAAAGGAGCTCAAAATTCGAGAAGTTCGGTGCGCCGAAGCGAGTTTTAGCGTCGATCTCACGTGCAGCCCCACCAAGTACGATGGATGCTGCAAAGGGCTGGATTCGTAGATCAAGTGGTCAGGAAGATGGTAAGCATGGTTATGTTGCTCAATGAACAGCATTTGAGCTTACAAGTAAATTCCATAAGCCAGGCTTACTTTTCGAGTTAATGTGAAGTTCAAACAGTAACAGATATCATCATCACTCATCATGACACGGTGACCACATATTTGAACAAGACTGTTTATTTCTACACATTCTGCCACTCTCAACGCAACCTTGCTGCTGCTTTGGACCAGCCGTAGCTGTAGCCATGTCTCCCGTTTCTGCGTTGATCATGTGTCTCTCTCCTTTCTCCACCACCTCACCGCCTCAATGACTTAGATTGTACGAAAGAAGCGCCGAAAAACGCGCCGAATTGACTAATGTTGAGAACTGAAGTAACGCCAATCTGTCTGTGCCCACGAACGAAATAGTCTAACAAGAAAAAGACAATGAGAAAAAATGTCTGAAGAGCAGACGCTTGCTGGAGAGATGAAGTAATGACATCGCTTCGAAATGATTTTGCACGAGAGTAGGAAACGAGATCGCTGAACGCTAACAGCCGTGTGGAAAAGAAAAAGACTAATAGTACACCCGCCCTATTCATAGGAACACCCTAAGCGCCATATACACAAAGAAAGGTAGAGGACGTAGTTTGCACGGATCGCGGAAGGAATGGGTATCTAGGAAATGAAAATTACATGACGATGCAGCAGGCGCTCTTCTTCTCTTTAGCCTCCTCCACAGGCTCCGGAAGGCGAGTGGTCGTTGGCTTCGGCGGAGAAGCCGCACGGATAGGTATGGGTTGGGGGGAAGGATTGCGAGGACTTTGGGGTATCGTTGGAGTAAGCTTATACCCGGACTGCTCGGTGTTTTGAGTCTTGTTCGCGTTCGAGTCGATATCCTCAAGTGAGGGTTGCTTTGCCGGGGTTGACAGAGGCCATTCCTCGTACTGCTGTGCCTTTTCAGTGTCGATGCACAGGAGCTGAGACAGCCGCTTTTCTGCCGGATCGTCGGTATTCAGCGGCTGGAAGTCCTTGTCGTACATGGACGCCACTCTGCCTTCATTCACCCATTGCTCTTGTTTCATCTTCTTTGCATGTGTGGGAATAATCTGCTGATCTGGTGGAAGACGTGGATCCGGCTTGTACATGGTTGCGAGCCATGGCGCTTCGCCTTCTGGTCGGTTACTGGTAACGGGACGAGGTATTGAACCACCACTCGTGCCGGGACGCTTTGTGTTTGAGGCACCAGAAGCCAACCGATTCTTCGATGCACTTCTTTGTGCGCTGGTCTTGCGTGCTTTAGATGTAGGCGTTGGCTTTCCCGGGGTCTTGGCTTTCATGGGAGATTTCTGAGGTGAAGAACCACTTCCAGACGAAGAAGCGTTGCGGCGATGGCCTTTGGGCGGCGGCGTTGTCTCTCGCGGCCCTCGCGGCTCATCAAGTAGAAGTTGGCTTGATATACTGCTTGCTCGTACTCGTGCACCAGCGGCTGCAATGGCATCCCCAGTCATGTTTGCACTGCCTGCTCTCGATCTCGGCAGTGGTGCGTCGCGCTCTACCACGGAAGCTGAAACAGGTATTCCACTGCGCCCAGGTAGCGGGATGCGAGAAGTGCTCGGCTTCACAGCATGGGATGTTCGTGGTGACGTTGGTTTCTCATCAGTGATGAATGCATCCGAGGGTGCAGGGCGCTGGATATGGTATTCTTCAGTTGCATCTTCGTCCCCAGCTGGTATGGGAGATACGACTCGACGGTGCTCGAGGCGTTCCTCGGCATCCTGCGCCCTGTCGGTGGACTCGGAATTGGTGCGAACCCGTGGCTTTCGACTCGCACTCTGCGATCTGCTGTTGGATCTGCTTGAGCGGACAACTCTGTAGCCCAGTTCCTCCATCTCCTTGATCTCGATTTCCTTGAGCTTGTCACGATGAATCCAGTTGTTCTCGTCGTGTTCGACTGTATTCCAGCCTGGGTCTGCTTTGCCACCCTTTCCAGGCTTCGTCTGAACCTTCCCCTTGGCCTTTACTGCCTGCGGCGCCTTCTTGTTACCGCCTTGGACTTTGTAGTAGTCCATTACGCTGTCTTTCTCGCTGCCAATGGCGCTCATGTCTCCACTCGCCTTCTTCTGCAGCCCATTGGCTGCGCGATATGTTTGTTCATTGTCGTATGGGGCCTGTGAGTCCCAGGTGGTCGAGCGAGCAGGGTTCACGAATCCGTTGGCTTGCAATGCAGGTGACTGGCGGGAAGCATGAGCTTGCGCAGACACGACGTTGGCGGGCATGTAGGGCTCTTGGTTGTAGGATGTTCTCTGCATCCCTCTGTCAGCAAGGGCGGGTTGTTGTCGGGAGACGAAGACATTTTAGTGAGGCGGCCCAGAATCTTGGACAACGACCCGGACTGCGAGCCACGCTACTGTGTAGCATGACTGACAGCCGCAGTAGTGCCAGTAGTGCGAACCCTGACGGCAGACATATGTCATAGGGACACAAGAGGGATAGAGAAAGTCTACGCACCTGATTATCCAGAGGCACAGCCAGGTCCCACGATCCGGCGCCACCGTGCGAGCTGCTCGGGGGTGTCAACTGCTGGAGGGGCGCTGGGGGCTGACGGGATGATGCTAGAGCGGCCATGGGGAATGCTTCGGGCGGGATAACACACGGTCGGCGACGCACCTCTGGCCCTCAGAGAGTGGACGAGGGTGTTTTTCAGAGAAATGGGGCGGTATGGCTATGGCTGTGCGATGACGACCTAGTCAGGCGGCTCGGTGCACGTGGAAGGGGCGAATGATGGAAAGTGCGACTGTGGTGGGTACGGCGTGGTGGACGAGGGTTAAAGAGAACAGTTCTCCGCGATATCGACCAAAGTGCCTATGGACGCAATGCCACAGACAACTCAGACGTATGCGTACAGGTGGGGAGGCAGGACAGCTGTTACTGGGGCTGTCGTTGCATACGCGACTAGGTCTTCCCAGCAACCCGCCGCAAATATTAAGTTGGAGATGAGGCTGCGCGGGTGCAAAGCAAAACAAGGACAGAAAAACGAATGAGTGGTAGCGACCGGAGATTTTGTGCAGCACCTTCGCTCAGCGTCCGTCGTGATCCTCGATTTCTCGAAAACTGATGAGGACGCGAAGGAGTCGCATGCAAGGAGGATCTGGGAGAAAGTCGCTATGATGCTTGGGGAACGCGGTGATTCGCTAGTGCACCGGCCCGTACACACCGCAGATGACCGGCCCTGCAGACGAATCTATCGGCTCCTGGTCGTTGAATGCAGGCAATCAATCTCGGTGCTTCAATCACAACACCACCCATGACATGTTGATCAGGGGCATTGTCCTCACCCTGCAAACCTCGCCGGCTTCACCTTAGACTTCACTACCCTCTGCTCGCTCGTGGAAAAAGTTTCCATCTCGATCACAGCTAACGGTATGCCGTAACCCCAATCTGCCCAATGCACTCCAATGCAGCTCTGTCACATACCGCCTTTTGATCGGCCTGAACAATACCCGATGCACAGAAAGCGTGCGTCGGACTGGGTCCAGAGCGCTGATGCGAGAATCGAGATTGGAAACGGAAAGTTCGCGCTTGTAGTTGGCAGCTCGTTCTTCGTGGAACATGTGCTGGAGGTTGTCCATTCGATCGCCGCCGGAAATGACGATGCGATAACAAGAGAGAATTCTGCACGAAAGCGTCTTCAAAACGTACAGCCATACAGCTTGCGAGAAAGGTAACGTGAGCGGCTGGTCACTGGGTTTCGTAATAATATCGATTCCAACCACCAAATGACTGGTTTCATGCTGAATGCGCCGCCTCACCATCCAAACGTTTCATCATACCAAAACACATCATGTCCCTTCTTCACCCAAACCTCGACACTCCTCTTCAAGTCCTCAGTCAGTCTCTTCGGCCCGCAGCAAACAACTGCAGTCCTCGTGCCCTTACTAAACACCTCGTCGACGACTTCTTTCATCTTGGGCCTCCCGCTCTTAACCACCATTCCCTTCCTCGGCTTCTCCATCTGCTCCTCCATACTCAACAATTGCTCATTCTCCGCCATCTCAAACTCCTCTGCCTCATCATCGGCATCCGGGTCCACAGCAAAGGTTCGGTCAATTTGGAGACTCGGCCCTGAGGGTCGTGTGACATAAACCTCCACGTTGGCGGAGATGCGTAACAAACTTTCTTCGTTTCCATTTTCATCTTCATTGACTTCTACGTCGCCTGCTGCATCACCCCCAGGAGAAGAAATTTCGGGAAACGCCCACTGCGTGTCGGCGAGTTTCTGTACAGCCCATATGCACCGGATCCGGGTGCCTGCTGGGATCGGGTTTTGAGATTCTAAAATACTCCGATAGATCGGGATGACGAACGTAGCACCAACTCCACCAGCCACGAAAAGCACTTTGTCATATTCCGAAAGGTCTGGTAAGCGGGTTGAGGCGCCGTACGGTCCTTCGAGGACAATAGGGAGAATTGGTATGTCGCCACCAGCAGTAGGTAGCATAGGCACATTGCTACCGCCTTGTGCGAGTGAACGGGCTAGGTCTCCGAGGTACTTTGTGTTGCCGTTAAGCGTTCTGGCAATCAGTAGGAGTTCCTTGTCTTTGGCCGGGATTGATGCTATTGTGAAGGGGTTGGTTTTATTGGTCATAACCCATTGATCGTAATAGGATGGAACCTTTGCTCCAGCCCAAGGCCGACTCAGGTACACGTGCTGCCCAGGCTTCCAGTTCAGCGTCGAGCTCTTTGGTGGTAGCGGGATGCGGATCTGGACAAGGTTTGTACCAGGAAGAAGCCTAATGGTGCCTTGGTACATCTGAAGACGCACGGCGCGGAATATGAGGTGCAGGGCTTCCACTGCAATAACCTGCCAGACATATACCCTGGCACGCGTTAGCATCCTGCTGAGGCGTTGTTTGCTGCTAAAGCTTACCGTATATGAGAAACGTGGAGGTATAGCGGAACAATGATAAAGTTTGCGATGGCGATGTGAGAGATGTAGAAGACTCGGTAGTTGCGTCTCCTGATGAAACTCAAAGCGGTCGTGCTGATGGCAGCGAACAAGACGAGACTGGTTGTTCCCCAAATAACGTCCCAGTCTTTTATGCGTTTCGCTAGGACACCAGACATGACGAAGAAAACGAAATAGAACACGCCATGGAGAATGAAGAGGAAAAAGGTTATGCGACCGAGAATTTGATGCGCGGCTTTGAGTTCTTCGTGAGACAGTCGCGTAAGCCATTGGACTGGCGAGTATGGTGCTCTCATAGCGAGCAGATAATGCACTGGTAGCTGCGAAGCACCGATCTGCCCAAACCGTTTGGTGAGGTGGAGGTAGTCTGCTGGTGTTAAAATGTACAGGTATGTCCATCGAGGTTCACCACTCACCTTTGCCAGTGCGAGCGACGCAAAGATAGAGCAACCAGATCGTCCAAACACTCGCGCCAATCCACTCTCCTCTCGTACCCCAGCCCCGAATCACATCTTTTCGTGACCACCACGTTATCGTATTGCAGCCGCTGTGAATCGTTCTTAGCCACCCTCGCTTTCCGTCTGGATGTTTGTCGAACGATGGCGACTTCGGAGCAGCATCATGTTTCAACCCGCTCCTCACCAGCCAGCCTAGGAAGAACGAGACCTGAAACAGTGCAAAGATGACCAGAACGGACCATTGAGCGATGAAGCCGTACAACTCGAGAAGCTCTCGCCGTTGGTGCTTTTGTTCTTTGGTCAATGTTTCGAATGAGTAGCCAAATGACCAGTATTTATCTTTGGAGACCTCGTTGTGGCCTTCATGCCGTTGAAAAAGGCTCATGTCGAGGTGTTCGACTACCGTTTGGCCAGGACCTTCGTAAAGTGTTGGCTCCTAGCGGTAGTCTGGGGTGACCAATCCTTGCAGAGCACCGCAATGCGTCGAAAACAAGAAAAGGAACAAGCGACAATGTCATCCAAATATATCTGGTAAGGTAGCGTATCTGTACTGTCAGCCGCTAATGAGCCTGACTGTGTCTGAAGTGCTCCCGGCTCAAAACGGCAGGAGCCAGCTGGAATAGCCTGTGAAAACAATCCTTCAGGCCCTGTCACATCATCGACATCAAAGTGTCTGAGTGTTTCGAAGACGACAGATACTTGTCAAAGGGATGGATGCTGAGCATCAATAACACTGCGCCTATTGAAGGTGTAGAGATCGAGGCTCATCAGCCACGTTGCGCGATCGTGCATGACCCCACGAAACGTCCCACATGGACCCTGCATCACCCGCCGTTGGACAAGCCGTCTCGATTTGAGCTCTGCTTGCTTGTAACACAACCAATTTCTTGTCAGAATATACATTATGGTCGATATATCTCGCAAGATCCCACTCTGGCTCGACTGTGTCCGTAAATCGCTCGCAACTTCTACGACAGCCGTACTGACATAACAAGGACACCGGGCATGATGTGAGTCCCTAGCTATCACGCCTCGCTGTCTTTCACTCACAGTGTCTGCAGGATGCATACGCTCTCCTCCTTAGCGCGCACGATCCCCGCGTTCAACTCCTAGGTGTCACGACTGTACACGGCAATGCCGCACTTGATCAAACAACATTCAACACCAGAGCGATACTCGAGGCATTGGGAAGGCGCGATGTGAAAGTCTATGCAGGCGCAGCAAAGCCAATTGTGCGCGATGCTGTACATGCCGCCGATATCCACGGTATTGGAAGGCTTGAAAGTGTGTGGACAATGGCTGATTCGAGTAGGCGAGTCCGGTCTGGATGGAGTCACATTACTGCCCCAACCCTCGGAGCCAGCAGCCACCGATGTTAACTATCTGGAGGCCATGTACAATGCTCTCATTGCTACACCGCCCAACACAGCGTGGCTTGTCTCGACAGGCACGTTAACCAACATCGGCTTGTTGTTCCAGAAATACACCGATCTGGCAGACCATCTCAAAGGGCTGAGCATAATGGGAGGAGCAGTAGGTGGAGGATTTACTGACGCCCCCATGGGGAAAGTAAAAGGTGAGGGCGAGCGCTTTGGCAATTGGACTGCCTATGCCGAATTCAATGTAAGTTAAACTATCCAAGCTCGTCCCACTTGTAAGCCAAGGATATGCTGACATCGTCTTAGATCTACGTAAGACCACTTGCTGCTACTCTCCATTACGAGACTAACATCAGTAGTGTGATCCTGAAGCATCTTACTTCATTTTCTCACATCCGATCCTGAAGTCGAAGATAACCCTCATCACACTCGACCTCAGCCACCAAGTGCTCGGCACAAAGGCAGTTCGTCGCACACAACTCTACGGCTCCGACGATCCCCTCGATCCATCCACCGTCAAAACTGATCGCACACCTTCCGCGCTTCGAGCGTTGTTCACCCAGATAATGTCCTTTTTTGCCAGCACATATGCTGAAGTCTTCTCTATAACCGAGGGCCCGCCTCTTCATGATCCTCTTGCAGTTGCTGCAATATACGACCCTGAAATCTTCGATGACAAGGGCGGCGAACGATTCCAAGTCGACATAGTCACCACAGGTGTTCATTCGATGAACCAGTCAGAAGTCGGAGAGTTGGGCCGGACAAAGATCACCAAGCTCCAAGACGGTCAGGGTGGCTGTAGAATACCAAGAGGCGTGGATCTAGCTAAGTTTTGGGGTAACGTAGAGAGCGCGCTGAAACGTGCAGATGCAGTCAGTCCGATGCCTAAAATACCTCGCGAGGAGTTGGAAAGAGATGGCGTGTTTGTGGGCATAGACTAAGCATCATTGTTGACGCGTGATTGTTTTTGCAGGCGAACACTGATCATAGATCGATCTGAGAATAGACTAGAACACGGCGCAGCAGGCACCCACGAATAAACGAAGAGCAATTCCTTAAACGACAAAACCTGCGCGGAGTTGCATTTACATTTAGCCTATTCACTTCCATCCCCCCCCTTGCTGACTTGGCACCCCTACCACCGAAATCTCCGCAGAATTGCGGGGTGCGGATCCATTAATTTATTCTACATCAGCCGCCGAAAGAAATCCTAGTACCTCTCCCGCCTTCGATCTAGCTCGTACAAGCCACATTTCTATACCTAAGCCGAATCTGCACCCTTCCCATTCATCCGCAATGATCCTCTGTCCCTTTCCAGCCTGACGCTTGAACGACCTCAAAGAAGAAAGCCCGGGTAAAATAAGTGCTCCTCTGAATATCCATATTAGCGGTGACAGAATGTCGAATAGTTCGCCACGACGAGGGGTAGCCAGCAGACATAGATATATATCTTGGACTGGAATTGAGCATCCAAAGACTATCCACATCATCATCCAACCCCAAGGACCTAGTCGCCAAGGTATCTACCCTCACGATGAAGTTTACTTTCGCGGCTTTCCTGCTCCCTCTCACCTTTGCCTCTCCAACACCTAAGCTAAACCGCGCTTCTGGTCTCGCCTCCCTCGCCAAACATGCTGGTCTGAGATACTTTGGCACCGCCGTCGACTCGCCTGCCCTCTCAAACCCCCAGTACACATCCATCGCCTTCAACAAGTCCGAATTCAACTCCGTAACCCTGGCCAATGGCCAGAAATGGATGTACACGGAGCCCCAGCGCAATGTCTTCAACTACACGGATGCCGATATAATTATCAACTTGGCGGACAAAGCAGGCCAGGCTCACCGTTGCCACAACTTCGTTTGGCACCAGCAGCTCCCCACGTGGCTGACGAGCCAGTCGTGGTCAAAAGCCGAGTTGATCAGCATCCTGGAGAACCACATCAAGAACCAAGCGACGTACTTCCGGGACAAATGCTACGCCTGGGATGTCGTTAACGAAGCCTACAATGACAACGGCACATACCGCTCCTCCATCTTCTACGAGACCATCGGCCCCTCATATATCGAACTGGCATTCAAGTTTGCGAGGAAGTACACCAAGCCCGGCACAAAACTCTACTACAACGACTACAACATCGAGACCGTCAACAACAAGTCTCTCGCCGTCCAGGCAATGGTCAAGGACTTCCAAGCCCGTCACATCCCCATCGACGCCGTGGGTCTACAGTCTCACTTCATCACCGGCATGTCGCCCTCGTACCAGCAGATCCGCGATGCTCAAGCCCTATTCACGTCCCGTGGCCTCGAGACCGCGATCACAGAGCTCGACGTGCGCACCACGCTGCCGGACTCCCCGGAGAAACAGGCGACGCAGGCAAAGAATTACGCAGACAGTGTGAAGGCGTGTGTGGACGAGAAGAGGTGTGTGGGTGTTACGGTGTGGGACTTCTGGGACCCGGCGAGTTGGGTGCCTTCTACGTTCCCAGGGCAGGGCAATGCGGATCTGTGGGATGAGAACTTTCAGAAGAAGCCGGCGTATTGGGCTATTGCGGATATGTTGATGGGATATAAGGGGTAGTAGATGGAGTGCTCGGAGATGAAGGACAAAAATAGTTGTGAATTGTATGCGAATGCTATTTTTCGAAATCGATTGCTTCGCCTAGTTTTTTACTCATTGACTGGAAGTTGTATATGTCCGGTACTGGCTATGTTGTATCATGTCTTTCGTACCTTCCGTGTAATTCTTATTATCTTGTTCGTGATCTTAACTCGACGACCGGCAATTGAAGCAGAGACAGCGGGTCAACAATAACTTGGAATGAGAAACAACAAGGTTCGTCTTGAGGACGACAGTCGTAAAATTAGTGAGTCTTAAAGCTGGTACAGGAGCCAAAGTCGCACGCATGAAATTCAATGTATTGGCAACTTGCCAAATCACAACTTCCACATAACACTCAGTTCCCATCCACAACCACTAAGTTTCTCGACTAGAAACAAGATCATCATGATAATATACATAACCTGTTTTGGGTACGAGAGAATAGTCATTAAGTCATACACTCCAAGACTGCCTTAGGAAGAAAGCAGCTAGCGAACGTGTTCACGCAGAGCTTGACCGGGAACATCTTCCGTCATCCTTTCTCGAAACCCGTCTTAATTTGCCAGGGAAGCAAAGTAGGCAAGCGCATCTCGGACGCATATTTCGTACCCTGCTTGGCACAAATTCCGCTCTAGCAGTCCGGCATCCTGTGATTTGCGGAGAGTGCGGGACAAGGCGGAAGCTTGTAGTTGGTGTTTGACACCAAGGTTTCTCCAGCGTGCAGAAGGACCGCAAGATCCCGGGGCTTTGGGTCATCGCACTCCTGCGAATATTGGGCAGCTACATCTGGTGGCGCTCGTGGCTCAGTGAGCATCATGATGATGTGCAAACCTAATCTAGTGCAGTTTGGGGGGAACTCCATGCACCTCAAGGGGGTGTTTGGTATTGTTAGTAAAACGAACTTAGGGACCGAGTCGTTTCCGGGTACGATCTTCGTATGGTCTTGTAGGGCGGTTCCAACGTGTGGCTGCTAGCATACGGGTGACAGGATATTAGGTGAATATGGAATTTGGGATGGGGATCTACTCGCCTACGCAAGTGTGTGGCTGGCATCCGGGCCGTTGTGTACTCGTGGAACGTTCTTCTCGTTATTGACTGGTTCTAGTGTGAAGTCAGGGGCGAGGTACCACGTGTAATATTCTCAGTCCTCTGGAGTGCTTTTTGCTTAGTAGACCACCAAATTGACATTCTGGAAGTACTGCCATAATGCCAATCCTCCTCATACTGACGTTTTGAAAGCACACGTAAGGCGCATACTGCTGAAAATTTAGGTATTAACCTCATACCCTAAACTAAGTTGTAGTTGTCATAAGACATTTTAAAAGCATTGCCGTCTTAGTCATATGACATGAACTGGAATTGCATTCAGATAGAAAACCTCATAGAGCGACCGTAAACAGGAAGCCGAACGAACTCACACGTGTCCGTGTGACAATAAGAAACCATCCCTATCCCAACCCAAACCCTTACCTTCGGCTTAAAACACCCCGACGCCCTTCATCAGACCACAGCAACATGACCTACTCTCGGCCTTCCCGAACAGCTCGAAGAACTGGGTACAAGTTGTGCGCATCATCGTCGCTCGTCTGACGCTCCTCTGTGACCTCGGTATTCTCATCGTCGGTGTAGTCGTGAGCGTCGAGCCTGTCCTTGAGGTACGCCCTGAGCCGCTCAATCGCCCGAATGTTCTCAACCCATAATTGCTGCGACGAATCACCCGTCTCTGTAGGTGTAGGGGAGTCGACGCTGGGTGATCGTAGCGCTGGATCGACGTTGGGCGAATGAATTGCCAACTGGTGAACCTCGCGGTGCAAGCTGTCCTGATCAGAACCTCGGCGAGCATTCTTATTCGAGGTGCCGTCATCCGAGATATCCATGCGCTCGGCTTCTTCCCGGTCCGGCGCAGCTTTTTGCAGGAGATTTCCAGAGAATCGTCGACGGCCGTCGGCATCAAATGCAGGTGCAAGACCAGACGAGGGAGCGCCAGCCGACATGTCAGACATTGCGCTGACAGAAGGAAGGGTGGGATACATGCTGCCAACTGGAGCCCTGGACGGGGGTGAATGGTTGCTTCCAGAGTGCCCGGCCCCAGGAGAGTGTTGGGAGCCGTAAGACAGCACGCTCGACGCTGGGGTCAAAGCGGGAGTCTCAACTCCGGCCGATCCGACTGCAGTTGCATGAGACGACGGCGAGTGGCTGGATGAGAGGCCAGGAGGCGAATGGCTAGAGCGGTAACCCGCGTGGCCACTGTGTACATAATGAGCACCCGCTTGGTGGACACCAGCAGCTGCGGCATGGTTGGGATTCTCGTAGACAGTGCTTTGCAGCTGTTCCAGGAACTGGTCAATGTTCAACAGGTCACTCTTGGTCCTGAGGTTGGGGAGCGGCAGTGAGTATGGGTGCATAGGCGGGTGCGATGCTTGTGCGACCATCGTGCCACTGTGTCCGTACTCAGACATGCCGCCGTGATAGCCGGCACCACCAAGAACAGGAAGTTGAACTCCCTGGAGACCCATGAGTCGCTGGCCGACGTCATAGTAAGTAGATGGATCAATGGAACGGCGTTTGGCATCTCCAAAGAACTCGTTCAAAGCATCGTATGCCGCACGCTTTCGGATTTCATAGTCGTTGGTCAGCTGCTGTTGTTGATTGACAGCATAGTAAACAGGTCCGTATGCAGAGTTCTGCGGTGGGCCTCCGTAAAAGCCGGCCGGGGCGCCTCCAGGGTGCTGCTGAGCATAGCCTCCGTTGGGACCGAGCGCACCATCAGGATACTGATATCCACTCGCTGTAGCGGCAAGCGCCTGCAAGTCAGCGACCAAGTCTGTAGAGCGCCAGTTAGATAACGAAAGGAAATAGGGACTATAGCCGATAGGCTCAGAGGCAAGGACAGAAAGGAAGAGGACTTACGTTTTCCACCCTGTCCGGGATATCCTGGCGCACCGTGTGGGCCACCGCGGTTGGGCTCGGGAGAGCGCAGCAACACAGAATCATCGGCGTGAGTCTTCACGTGCTTTTTGAGATCTTGAGGACGCTTGAACGCTTTACCGCAGAAATCGCACTTGTGCGGCTTCAGTGGGACGTGGACACGGATGTGAGAGGTGATGTGATCACGCTTCACGGTGGTCGTGCGACAGTTGCCCCACTGGCAAGTCAAGTTCAGGTTGTTAGTGCTCTTGCGACCGACATGGCGCTCGCAAACGTGATCCTGAAAAAAAGTGAGCAAATGTCAAAGACTGCAGGGCGCCGCGAAAACAAAGAGAGCCAGACTGCATCGCTGCGGTACTAGACCATGCTTCGCAAAGCGACGCATGGCGAAGCATGAACGCACAGCCTGGCGGCTGGGGCAAGGAGCGACTTACGTAGAGCTGCTCAGCGGAGGGCAGACGCTCGCCACAATTCTGCCACTGACAGACGAGAGAGTCGCATGCGCCGCCAGAGAGCGAGGCAGGCGTCTGCGCGTTCTGCTGCAAGGACGCGTCTGGAGGCTGCTGTTGAGGCGATGTCGCCGCCGCTTGCGCTGCTTGCGCTGCTGCTTCGGTACTCATGATGAATTCCGGGACAAGAGTGGAGGAGAAAGTGGGAGAGGAGATGCCGAGAGAAGTTGGGGGGAGCCCAGAATTTACGGGCGGAAAATGCGGAAAATCCGGAAATTTGAAAACGCAACTTGGCGACTCATCTCCGTCGTCGCCACCGCCGCCGGCTCTAGCCGGTTCGAAACCGCTAGGGGGAACTACTGTTGGAGAAGGCGAGGGCACGCGCTTGCGCTTTCGCCGTGCATAAGCCTGCATCTGTATTCGCCTGGTTAGCTCTTTCTCTTCTCTAGAAAAATGCAAATGCAAGTGGAATACAAGCCAGTGGTCAGGCTACGCATACGCACGCTGCTGCGTTGACTCTGGGCCAACGTGTGCTGCAGTTCAGCTTCCCCTGGGGGGGGGAAGGTTGCCTCTGCAGAGGCAACCCCCCATGCATCCCAGCAATCCTCCCCGTAGAACTCGAAGTCGGGGGCGAGAGCGGCGGGAGCAGGAGCAGGAGCGGAGGAGGAGGAGGCGGGAGCGGGAGTGGCAGCATCCATCGCTGCCTGGATGGGATGGGATGGGATGGGAAGAGCGATGGTTCATTTTCTATATATCGATATTTCTCTCGTGCAAGTAATGTTCCCCACCTTCCTGTGTTGCTGGTGGTTGTTCCCTCCTTCCTTCCTTCCTTCTCCTGTGTTCTCACGTCTCACCACACCACACTCCAGCCTTCAACACTGGCACAACACAACACAACGTGAACCGACCTGAGTACAAGACAAGACCAACTCGACCCAGCTTCGCGCAGTCTGTAAATACAGACTCCAGGCTTCTTGACTCGACACAACCCGGCTTCGCAGCTCAACTCAATTCAACCCAGCTTCGCGCAGTTTGCAATGCAGACTCCAGGCTTCTCATCTCAACTCACTCAACGCAACCCAGCTTCGCGCAGTTTGCAATGCAGACTCCAGGCTTCTCAACTCCACTCAGCTCAACCCTATTCAAGTCAAGTCAAGTCAATCCAATCCAATTCAACTCAACTCAACTCAATTCAGCCCAGCCTCGCGTAGTCTGTAAATACAGACTCCAGGCTTCTTAACTTCACTCACTTAACTCAACCCAATCCAGCTTCGCGTAGTTTGCAATGCAGACTCCAGGCTTCTCAACTCAACTCACTCAACCCAATTCAAGTCAAGTCAATCCAATTCAATTTAACTCAACTCAATTCAACCCAGCCTCGCGTAGTTTGTAATGAAGACTCCAGGCTTCTCGACTTGACACAACCTAACTTCGCAACTCAACTTAATCCAGCTTCGCGTAGTTTGCAATGCAGACTCCAGGCTTCTCATCTCAACTCACTCAACCCAATTCAAGTCAAGTCAATCCAATTCAATTTAACTCAACTCAATTCAATCCAGCCTCGCGTAGTTTGTAATGCAGACTCCAGGCTTCTCGACTCGACACAACCTAACTTCGCAACTCAACTCAATCCAGCTTCGCGTAGTTTGCAATGCAGACTCCAGGCTTCTCAACTCAACCCATTCAACTCAAGTCAATCCAACTCAAGTTAATCCAACTCAAGTCAATCTAACTCAAGTCAATCCAACTCAAGTCAATCCAACTCAAGTCAATCCAACTCAAGTCAATCCAACTCAACTTAATTCAATTCAATCCAATCCAATTCAATTTAACTCAATTCAACCCAGCCTCGCGTAGTTTGCAAACACAGACTCCAGGCTTCTCAACTCCACTCAGCTCAACCTAACTTCGCAACTCAACTCAATCCAGCTTCGCGTAGTCTGTGAATACAGACTTCAGGCTTCTCAACCCGACACAACCAATTCAAGTCAAGTCAATCCATCTCAACTCTCAACTCGACCCGGTTTCGCAACTCAACTCAGCCCAGCTTCGCGTAGTCTGTAATACAGACTCCAGGCTTCTCAACTTGATTTAACTTAACTCAACTTACTCAACTCAATTTAACTTGATCCAACGCAATCCAGCTCACTTTAACTCAATCCAGCTCACTCAACTCAGTCCAGCTCACTCAAATCAATTCAGCTTTGCGTAGTCTGTAACTACAGACTCCAGGCTTCTCAATTTACTCAACTCAATTCAATTTAACTCGACTAAACTCAACTCAATTCAGCTCAATTCAGCTCAACCCAGCCTCGCGTAGTTTGTAAATACAGACTCCAGGCTTCTCAACTCGACTTCTACTTCGCGTGGTTTGCAAACACAAAGTCCAATCTTTGCTGAATTTCACACTGACACAGACACAGATCCCAAAACTCTATGCTTCTCAACTCAGCTCACTCAGCTCACTTAACTCAATTCAACTCAATTCAGCTTAACCCAGCCTCGCGTAGTTTGCAAACACAGACTCCAGGCATCTCAACTTGACTTAACTTGACCCAGCTTCAGTAGCCTGCAAACACAAATCCCAGGTTTCTTGACTTCTGCTTCGAATGGTTTGCAAACACAAACTCCATCTCTTTTCTGAGCTTCACACTGACACGACTGACACAGATCCCAAAACTCTATGCTTCTTGACTCAACTTCTGCCTCGCGTAGTTTGCAAACACAGACTCCAGGCT